>NC_056732.1:117268272-117568272 GCF_019279795.1 Protopterus annectens
TGAATTAAAAAGGCAAAAGCAAAGAAAACTTGGCACAAAACTAACAGGTAAAATGCATTTATTTATTTATTGTGTATTAATATGAATGAGCACTTGTTCTAAACTAGTGCTTCATCACATTAGAAACCACCACAAAAATATCTTAAAATAGAACACAGCTAAGTAAAAGTACATAAAACAGTAATATTTTTTATAAGCCCTCTATTTCTAATTGTCAGTGTCCTTTTATACCATCATTTACATCAGAAAAATGCATGCATTAAAATGTGTTTGCTAATATTATTCCCTCTCTTAACAAATTAGTTGAATCATCACCTCTCATCAACAGAGAAATTTTCTCCATGGCTTAGAAAAAAAGCAATAACAAATAACCAGGAAGTCCTTTGATATGCTTGTATGATGCATTGATTATCTTGTGAATATCACCATTATATTCATTACCTTTGTTATTTGCTTTCCTGATAGTTTTCAAACATAGTACTTCAGCAGTGGATTATATGCACCTTGGTCCCTGTATGTTTTTCATGTTATAGCCCCCGCCAATCACTCTCACTTTTTAGGGGGGTCCATGTGTACATGTGTGATGCCTCTGCACTGGCCCAGTAATCAAGGAGCCTCAGTCTCACCACTAGCACCAGTGAGGGATGTACACATTGGGAGGATGACAAGTACACAAACAGTAAAGTGCAATTTCCCTTAGGAGCACACAGAGATCACAGTCAGTCTGGGGCTGGTTTCTCCCTCTTTCTCCTGATCCCCAATAAGACTCTCCACTTGCTCAGCTATAGGGCTGAGATCTCAGCTGAGTGGCCAAGCCAAAATCTCCAGCACCCTCTCTGTCTAACCAGTGCTTTGCGTCCCTGCCCAAGTAGCTGACAAGCACACACTTTGAGGTTTGATTTATCCACAAACACAAACACACACCTGGGAAAGGCTGGCACAGGTTTTCTAGCTCTGCCCCCTTCTGCCGAGATTATAAGGTAGTACCAGCTGTCAACAGCCACTGTTTATCAACTACTTTTAAGACCCTTACCAAAGGGTGCCCAATCTTACTGTTTAATATTACTATTATTCAAATTGTAAGTGTGACCAAGACTAAGGCTACTGGAGTGGCCTGTACAATGTCACCAAATACATATGCAAGTATTATAAGAGCTTAAATATCTCTAAACAAACCAGACACAATTAAAAGGTTTAAATATATTTAATAATAAATAATAAAAGAACAAGACAATACTCAAACAACACAGTCACTACAGAGTTCAGAATTACACTAAATATTTTAAAACAACATTGCAGGACAGTCTCAAATAAATGCAGAAATCATTTAAATGGATCTTTATTATATTCCTATATTTGTCTAAGAGAAATTACTATATCCTAGATAGACTTACAGAGCAAGGCAAATGCAGATGAGAAGTGCTGAATGAATGTTTCTAGGTCCAAGACAAGATACAAAATGCACAGACTTTTTCTGAAAGAGTTCTTAAATTAATAATCAACATTACTGCTGGGCTAGCTCGGATGACATCACTCTTTGTCACCTGACTACAGTTCCCAGGTTAAACAGATACTTAGAATTTAACATCTCTGTGTCAAAAATACATATCTCTCAGACATGTGCAGCTGCTAGGAAGCAATTAAGCACTTTACATTTTAAACCTAGTAATTAAAATTACTTTCAGGACAATAGAAAGACTTCTACCTGCTAACATTGTGCCTGCTTGCTGCACTGAAACACAATTGCAAAACACTTTGATTCCAACTTATTTTCTTGAAGTTTTGCAAGTTAACTCTGTATGTTCCAGCTTCTATTATTAAAACATACATTTGCACAGGTATATAGTTTATAGACATTTGTTTTTTTTTTTTCCAGTAGGGTACACTGGGGTTACATTCTTGAAGCTCTGTACATAACATACAGTTCTCTTACATTTGTAAGACAAGCATATGAATCATAGTACTATTAACAAACGACATATGATTATTTACAAAATTCCAGATAGCTGAGCTGGCAGTGTCACATTTCTGTATAAATAATATTAATATTTTTAAGTGACATATAATTATTTACAAAATTCCAGATAGCTGGACTGGCAGTATTTCCCTGGTGTTACAACATGCATGCATTCTTGTAGATTCAATTTCATGATTTAAGACCTTTTGATCTGCTGTTATTATAATCCAACAATTCCCATTTCAAATGTGTGCCTGCAATAAATAATGACTACAATAAAGTATTCCAGCTTGCTTTGCATTAAATGGACAGCAGTCCTGCAAGGCCAAGCTAATCATGTTTAACTTGACATTGGCAGCAGACTAAGCTGTTCTCATCCATAGACAACCCCCATAATCAGTGATCATTATCAGATGTTTGAGTGTAGTAAAATAATAATTATGGACACAATAATGTGCTTCAGTTTAATGGAAACTGGGCTGACGTTATCTATGCTAACTTTTCATAAAAGACGAAAAAACAAGTAGCTAGCTCTTCTACATCTTTATTACCATCCTTGGTGTATCTTCAAGGATTTATTTTCACCTGTAGAGTGTCAAATAAGGTTTATTTCCATTCTTTTACATATCATCAGACACATGGTAGCCCAAGCATTCCTACAAAACCAAACTGTTTAAACTGATCAAATGATAATGAGCAATAATGACTACAATAAAGTATTCCAGCTTGCTTTGCATTAAATGGACAGCAGTCCTGCAAGGCCAAGCTAATCATGTTTAACTTGACATTGGCAGCAGACTAAGCCGTTCTCATCCATAGACAACCCCCATAATCAGTGATCATTATCAGATGTTTGAGTGTAGTAAAATAATAATTATGGACACAATAATGTGCTTCAGTTTAATTGAAACTGGGCTGACGTTATCTATGCTAACTTTTCATAAAAGACGATAAAACAAGTAGCTAGCTGTTTTACATCTTTATTACCATCCTTGGTGTATCTTCAAGGATTTATTTTCACCTGTAGAGTGTCAAATAAGGTTTATTTCCATTTTTTTACATATCATCAGACACATGGTAGCCCAAGCATTCCTACAAAACCAAACTGTTTAAACTGATCAAATGATAATGAGGTAAGTTACTTTCATCCACAGGCAGCCCCCACACCCACCCAGCATTTAGAGCAGCTTGGCTGAGTACAAGCCATCTGAGTATGGTAAAAAAATAACACTTCTCAACCACTTAGAACAAGAATTGAGACAAGGCCAAGCAATAATGAGGGCCAAAGGCTCAGAATGAAGGGCCAATTTTAAATACTCCTGTTTATACACTTACACGTTTTTGCATTAGCATGCATTTTATGAAGAACATAAAGTCTGAAACTGAAATGATAGTCATTTAGTGTCTGCAATATGCAAAAATTCCCAGGAAACCTTAAATTCTATGAAGCACAAACCCAAAATACCAGGCAAACTCCAGGCCAATCGGCAAACTTCGGGACAGATGAAAGTATGCAATTTCAAATTTGTTTTAGGTAAGCAGTAGATAGCCCATAAGTTTTCCAACCTATTTCACACAAATGCACAGTAATCATGTGAATCAACATAACTAATTGAGTAAATAAGCAATGGTACATTGCATTTATTCATACGCATCACCCACCTAGCAGTTCAAGCCACTGCTGTGTATGCTTCATCTGACTGATAAAAAGTCATACAGAGCAAAAATGAAGGAAAAGGCCAAAAATAATGAGGGGCAAAGACCAAAAATCATGAATATGTTTTAGATATTCCTCTTATATACTTAAAAGCTGCTGCAGCAACATTTTGTCATCTTCTGAAGGATATGAATTCTGAAGCTCAAATGTTTGACATTATTTAATAATTGCAGTCTATAGTGATTTGTCAAAAAAACATTTTTATGAGGAAGACATAAAAAGTGAAGCAAAAATCAGGGATATTCTGTGAAATCAGAAAGAGTTTTAACTTGTCTCACACAAATGGCAAGCAAAGCTTATTACATAGGAATGCGTAGTAGTCCAGTAAAGCCAGACTGTTTTATGAGGTACAGACCAAAAAGTATGTGGCAATTTCAGGGACATTTTTGAAATCAAGAACAGTACTCAGAGAGTAAACATTCAAAATGATTGCATACAAATGCATACCAGTTAATTCAAGCCAAACTAGCTGAGAAACCAACAGGAGGGTAAGTTGCCTTCTCCATTTATTGTCTGCAGTTCTGAATGATCTGCCAGAAAATCAAATATTTTATGAAACATAGACAATAATATGAGGCAAACAGTTTAAAAATCAGGGACATTCTGCAAAATCAGGAATAATTTCCACTTGGCTTCATGCAAACAGCACTCAGAGAGTTTGTTTGTGTCTTTCGGCTTTTCCCCGTTAGGGGTCGCCACAGCGGAACTCCGGTCCGCTAATGATTGGCAGTTGATTTTTACGTACCGGCTTGCCAGGCCTGACACACAACCTTCAGCAAAGGTACACCCATTCAAGCATGTCTCCACGCAGAAGATGCTCTAGCTGAGAATCGAACCAGACAGTGTCTTACTGTAAGGCGACAACGCTACCGCAGCACCACCACCGCGGTTCTAATTTATTTCATACAAATGACACTCTAGTCCTTTAAAGCCAGACTATAAGGTAGGCAAACAGCAAGAAAGTAAGTTGCAGACCAAAAATATCAGGTAAACTCAGAGGCATTCTGTGAAATCGGAGACAGTTTTGAATTTCTTTTACACAACACTATGCCAACGAGAAAATATTCCAATTTATTTCAACCAAATGCAAATTAGCTCTTAATGTTAGACTTTAAACCCTACAAATGAAGAGGCAGACTGCTTTCTTCTACAGCACAACTAGCTGTCCCATTCAACTGGTTGTCTTCCAGCATTAAAAAAGTAAATATTCTAGTATATTTCTCTGAAATACATACTAGCCCTTAATTTCATGCTTTAAGCTGAGCAAATGAAAAGTCTAAACAGTTTACGTCCATAATACAGCTACTCAACCATTTAATTCTGGTTAATTGCATATTAGCCCTTAATGCCACACTTAAATTCTTCAACTGAAGAGGGCAGATTGCTTTAATTCACATCATATATATCCCCTCATATGTTGTCTATCATCATATTAAAAAAAGAATAAAATTCTAGTTTATATCACACAAATCAATACACTAGTCCTTAATGCCAGGCTTTAAATTGAGCAAACAAAGTGGGGCAAGTTGCTTTAATCCACATCACAGCTATCTGCCTCTTAATTGGTTGTCGGTCAGTGTAGTAAAATAAAAAAGGGGAAGTAAATACTACAGTTTATTTTGCACATATCCATTACAGCCCTTAATTCCAGAATTTACACTGACTAAATAAACAGGAGTAACTGCTTTCATCAACAGAACGATGTACCGCTCCCTCTTATCTGGTTGACTGGCAGTATATTTAAAAAAAAATACTTAACTTGCATTATCATGATGGCTTGACCTTTTGGCAATCCACTACTGCAACTATCACTATTTAATATTTCCAGCTATCTATTGGTTGCCATCCCAATGAATCATGTGAAGGTGACAAATAGAAAGCTGCGGTAGTTTAGATAGAAAGACTTATATTCAAGCACATATGGTAGATAAAATTAGTTAACAATACTGAATACAGTATAATATACAAAATAGTATTATTTTCTCAGCTGTTTATGGGTTGGTGCTATGGGTCTCAAGCAACTGCCAGAATCACTCCTAATGTATTCTGTCATAAGCTGTACCACGTATAATGGGTTTTGCATCTAAGTTTGAATACTGTCTGAAAATAAGTACTGTTTCTTTGATAATTGAAGTATAAAACTGTGCTTTTTTGATATATGCAAACAAAACACTTATGGCATGATTTTCATGGCACTTCATAGTTGAATAAACAAAATGTTAAATTTTACATATTTAACCTTAAATTAGTGTAAATGTGTTCTTAGAAATTTGTGAAACACCATACAATAGTATTCAAGCATACACTAAATTAATCTTATTCAGAGAAGTACTTTAACCACCAATTAAAACTCTTCACTAATATCCTCACTTCTGGTCTAAAACTGAAAAAAATGCTCCAAAAAACTGAATGTTTATGCTTTCAGCATTGTTCAGTTACATAAATGATATAGCTATTTATAACAGCATCTCATCCTAATATCTCTTAACGTACCCATTAACTAATCTCATTTCTTATATTCTCCCCTTCTTCCCTTTAGTCTTGTTTAAATCTGTCCACTCTTTCTTCAAACACATGTGCATATTGTATATACTGTGACCATGGTAAGCACTGTGAAGCAATAGTCATATCATCATTATATTGTAAACATCATAAAGAATAGCCTGCTTTGTTTTCTGATAAAACTTCATCTAGTAGAATGAACCCATCTTCTTGTTGTTAGTTGAGTGAAAATTGTATGTCTGTAACCGAAGACTGATTTGAAAGTGATTCACGTGGACCAGTGCCGTATCCCAGTTAACAAAAAATAAAATAAAATATAGTAAAAGTCAAAATGAAATCTCTTCTAGATGAAATATCTCTGTTGTTCTTTAACACATTTCATACATACCTTTGATGCTGGCAGGTCAAAAGACTGTGGGTTATATACCTAAAGCAGGTGCTTGGATTAATTTTCAGTACTGGCACAGCAGTACTGCATAAGGTGGGTGATGCACTTTTGAGTGTGCCATCCTCTGAATGAGACAATAAACAGAGGCTTAATCAGCCTAAGTTGGTTGTAGCTCAGGTGGATGTAAAAGATCCCACATCACTTATGGAAAAGAGTATAGGATGTTATGTGATCCTATCTCGCCTACATTCTGACTGATGGGTTCGGAGCCGATCCCTCGGCTCCGACTCGGCACGCTTATGCCAAAGAGCGAAGTCTCTTATTGGCTGAGCTTACTATATCCCAGGATGCACCACTACCAGTCCCCCAGATCTCATTTGCCGCTAACTAGCGAAGACGTGGTCTCGAGCTGGCTGAGCTGAGTAGTATTTTTACTTACTTTTTTCTGTCAGAAAATTGCTTTTCCTGTCATAAAAAGCTGTTTTAACGGCTATTCTGTGCTTTGTGTAGTGATTGAAGGTTTTTTGTGAAAACTTGTAGTGTGATTGGGCGTTGGTTTCTGATTTCAGGCCTCCTTCATCTGTAGGGCCTTTCGGTCAGTTAACCCCACTCAAACCTTTGGGATTTCAGATCCCTTGAGTTTTTGTTGTTCGGATTGTTAAACCGGCAGTTGTAAACTGATTTTGTAGAGTCAGTTAAGTAAAGTCAAATTAGGATTGTGTGTTCTTGCTGTCAGAGAATTACTGCATTTTGGTCATAATGTCTCAAAATCCTAGGCCTTGGGCTTCAAAAATGCACCAAATGTAATTTTAAAATGTCAATCACAGATGACCACTCTCTCTGTGTTTATTGTTTGGGTGCAAAACATTTACAAGAGTCATGCAGCGTGTGTCACGCTTTTTCCTCGAGGGTCCTCCAGGAGAGGAAAAATAAACTCATCCTTAAAGGCTTAATAAAACCCTCCTTTGAAGAAGCTTTGGCATCCTCTCCTTCTCCAGCTAAAAAGAAAAAGGCGCCGGCTCCGACCAGTCCGTCGGATCCGGCCGCCAAAAGACATAGGCAGGCTTCTCCTTCGGCTCCAAGGACTTCGGAGCTGAGGGCGGAACGGTCTGCCTCGATGCCACCAGTCTCGACTCCTCTGGCTTCGGAGCCGTTGGCTGGGGCATCGAGGCGGGTCACCGTCGGCTCCACTGGTCTCGGAGCCGACAAGGGTTCCGCTCAGACACTTCCTCCTCGGCGCCAAGTCCTCCTCGGCACCGATGGAAACTAGTGTGGGTATTCCTTCGGCGCCGATAGTCATCGAGTCGCCTCGGAGCCGGTCCCCTAGCCCTTTGGGGCCGTTGGAGAGGCCATCTCAAACCCGTTCAGTATCCTCTAAGTCTTCGAGGATGTCGGATTCGGATATAGACAGGGTGCTCCAAAGACTGTTCAAGTCCCCAGTCTTTCAAAAATTTGTTTCGGCTCCGACCCAGTTGGCTTCGGAGCCGATAGCCCATGCCCATCCCATTGCTATTCCTCCTCCGACCGCTTCGGCTCCGTCGGAGCAGGTGCTGTTGGAGCCGGTGGAGATCTTAGGGTCGGCTCCGACCCTTACTCCAACCCGGGTCTTCGGGTCCGAGTTTGGTACACGGACTTCTTCGGCTGGACCCGGGGGTGATGTTTCGGGACCTATGCTTTCGGTTCCGAGCCTCCCTCTCGGTGCTTGCTGCGGGACTTCCGTCTGCTATCATGGCTCGGGGACGGACACTCCCAGGATTCTGGGGTCCGGCTTTCAGAGCTATGAGGAGTGCTTTGGCCAAGTCTTAGGCCATCTCTCCGGCTTTACCGGCACCTTCCCTGGGCGTGGAGACTGGGTCTTTGGCAGTTCCCCTGTCCGTAAGCAGCGGAGCCCCTGGGCCTGAGGTTACCCCATTGGGGTTCCCTCCTCCTGAGGGTTCTTGAGTTGTCTTGGAGGAGCCCCAAGGAAGAGATCGTGCAAGAGGAAGCACGTGGACTCCCCGAGTCTATTACATCGGACACTGATCTTGATGATGCGGAGGGGTCCCCGAAGTCGTCCTCGGATGATGTCTCATTTGCAGACATCTTAGAGATCCTCAAACAACAAGGCGGCTGGATATCCAAACCCCCCTCTGCTGATGAGTCAGTGCTCCTCAAGGCCTTTGGGGCTCAGCCCTCCGCCTCCTGGGTGTCTCCGCCCTTCGACAAGCTCCTGGATTTAGTTTGTCGAAGGCGTGAACATCCAGATACCGTGGAACCAGTCCCTTCTCGTCCTAATAAATTTTTGTCTGCCCCACCCGAGAAGGAGTTCCTCACTAAAGGCGTGGCTGTAGATGCCATGGTGGTGGCATCTGCTACACAACAGGACGTGGCAGAGGCTTCAACGTCCGTCCATCCTCCTAATAAGGAGTCTAGGAGCATGGACAGGTACGGGAAGCGCACCCTGACTTCAGCGGCCTTTACTTTAAGGTCTCTGAATTATTTGGCACATTTTACTAGGCTTCAGAGGGATCTGGTCAAGGAGCTGTCAGATTCCCTCTCGGGTAACCTGCCTGAGCAGCTAGCCCAGTCGGTTAGCTCTCAGTTGGCTATCCTTACATCAATTTCTAACTCGTCCATGAGGCTCATTTCCTATGCGGCCGAAGGCGGGTAGAGCGGCAGGCACAGGCGTGGCTCTCACGGAGACAAGCCTGGCTCCGCTTGTGTCAGTTTGCGGAGGCCTTCAAGTCTTCCTTCGCCGACGCTCCCTTTGATGGGTCCTCTTTGTTTGGACCTAAGGTTAAGGACACCCTTACCCGCTGTGAGCAAGAGGGAAAAACTTTATCTGCCGTAGGTGCCCGTTATTCCACTCCCTTTCGGCCTTATCCCAAGGCTAAAGGAGGGAAGATGTGGTTCCGTAAATCACGTAAGTTTTTCCTCAACAGCAGGAAGATTCCCCTTCCAGAGGCAGAGGACGGGGAAATTTTTCTGGGAGACGCCGTCCCAGAGGCAGCAGAGGGCCCCGCAATTCTGGAGACCGCGAGTCCTTTCGTGGCTCTTCAGCCTCCCACACATCATGAGGGATTGCCCGGCTGTGCTGCTCCGGAGCCAGTCGGGTGCCGTTTTGCCAAGCACCTAAAAGCCTGGGAGTCAATCACTCAGGACAGATGGGTGCTTCGGATCATTGCCGGAGGTTACACCATCCCATTCACATGTTCACCCCACCGTCCAAAAATCCCGGACCCACCACCCAGTCAAAGGGAAATTGCAGCCGCAGAAGCTTTAAAGCTACTAGAAAAAGGAGTCATCCAACCGGTCCCCACAGACCAGATCGGATCCGGAAATTACTCCAGGTTCTTTTTAGTGCCAAAAGACAGGGGACCTGAGACCAATTTTGGATCTCAGCAGACTGAACCAATCCGTCACGAAATCCAAATTCGAATGGTCACGTTACAATCCATTCTCCCATTGTTGGAGAAGGATGTTTGGATGTGCTCCATAGACCTCAAGGACGCCTATTATCACATACCGATACATCAGGCGTCCAGGAGGTATCTGCGCTTCAGCCTGGGAGTCAGTCATTTCCAATTTTGTGCACTGCCCTTTGGTCTCACCACAGCCCCAGGGTGTTCACCAAGTGTTTGGCAGTAGTGACTGCTCACCTGAGAAGTCTTGGATTCCAAGTGTTTCCCTATCTGGACGACTGGCTCCTGACTGCCACCACCAGGCATCTACTAATGGACAACCTCAAAGCCACCATCTCCTGGGTGCTTCCCTGGGGATTACATTCAATTGGTCAAAGTCTGTCTTGCTGCCCTCTCAGCGCATAAGGTTCATAGGAGCAGAGATAGACTCAAAATTGATGCGCGTTTTTCTTCCTACCGAAAGGATCCAAACTTTACAGGGCCAAGTTCAAGCTCTGATTTCAAGATCCAAAGCCCCAGCCAGGATGGTCCTACAAGTTTTAGGTTCAATGTCTGCCACGGTTCTTCTAGTTCCTCTGGCAAGATTGCACATGAGGATTCTTCAGTGGCTATTGTCAACTCAATGGTCCTTTCAGGACCTTCCCCTCAATCATCCCATCAGGGTTACGGAAACATGCCAGCGGGACCTTCGCTGGTGGCTTCAGACATCCAATCTAAATCAAGGAAGCCCTTTTGTTATTCCCTCTCCAGTGGTTACCCTGACGACAGATGCCTCCCAGATAGGGTGGGGGGGGCATTGTCCGGGCAGGTTAGTTCAGGGCTCCTGGCTTCCAGACGAAGCTCTTCTCCACATCAATGTGTTGGAGATGAGGGCTGTACTTCTGTCCCTACAGGCCTTACACAAGTTTCTTCCTCAGGGCATCATCGCCATCCACACAGACAACATGTCGGTGGTTTGGTATCTAAACAAACAAGGAGGGACCAGATCTTACCCCTTTGCAGAGAGGCCATGAGGGTGTGGGAATGGGCGGTAGCTACCAACCGTTTCTTGGTAGCGACCCACATTCCGGGGAAATCAAATATATTGGCAGACAAATTGAGCAGGACAATTCTCTCTCCCCACGAGTGGTGCCCAAACGAAACAGTAGCAGCTCAGGTTTTCAGGAGATGGGGAACGCCGTGCTGCGATCTATTTGCAATGCCACTAAACACGAAGTGCAAAAGGTTCTTCTCCTTGACTCCACATCAAGGGGAAGCAGCTTTGGATGCTCTAGCACAACCTTGGCCAACAGGGCTACTTTATGCCTTTCCTCCGATACCACTTCTCCCCAAAGTCATTCAAAAAGCTTCTCAATTGGGGTCCACAATGATACTGATTGCTCCATACTGGCCTCGTCAGGTATGGTTTCCCTACCTGAAGAAACATGCGGTGGTCGAACCTTGGGCGTTAGATCTAACTCCGGATCTGCTAATCCATCAGTCGGGACGACAGCATCAGTCCCTACACTCCTTGAAGTTGACAGCCTGGCTCCTCCACTTCCGACCTTGGTCAGAAGTCACACATTAGACCCGGAAGTTATTCACATTTTATCTTCGGCCCACAAACCCACCACTAACAAATTGTACCTCAGTAAGTGGAAGAGGTTTGCTATCTGTGCTCAATTCAAGGGCTTAGACCCTATCACTGCTCCGATCCCGGAAGTTTTGAAATTCTTAACATCCCTGTTTAATCAAGGATCTTCTGTCTCTACTATTAAAGTCCAACTGGCGGCTATCTCTAAATTCCACGAATCCATGGATCCTCCATTGATGAGCAGCAGATTATGCAAGACCTTTATTAAAGGTGCGGGCCTGTTAAGACCCCCAGTTTTTCATCCTGCGCCTCCGTGGGATCTTGATTTGGTGCTTCGTGCATTAACATCTCCCCCTTTCGAACCAGCTGCTACATGTGAGTTAAAATATCTGTCTTGGAAAACTGCCTGCTTAGTTGCAATTACTTCTGCAAGAAGAGTTTCAGAGCTTCAAGCCCTATCTATTAAACCGCCGTACTTGATTTTCCACAAGGACAGAGTATCACTTAGGCCTAATCCATCCTTTGTCCCAAAGGTCTGTTCTAATCTTTGTCTTCAACAATCTCTAGAGCTACCAGTTTTCTTCCCCAAATTCTCCAATAAAGCAGAATACACTCTCCATAAATTGGATGTTCACAGGCAATTGCGCTTCTATTTAGACAGGACTCAGCAATTTCGTAAGTCAGACCAATTGTTTGTGTCCTTCTCAGACAATAAATTGGGTAAAACCATTACAAAAGCTACTATCTCCAAATGGATTAGAGATTGTATAACTCAGGCTTATTCTTCTTCGAATAAGCAACCTACAACATCTATCAAAGCTCACTCCACCAGAGCTATGGCGACTTCTATAGCCTTTCATTCCAAGCTTGCTATATCGGAGATTTGTGCTGCGGCTACTTGGTCAAATCCGCACACTTTCATTTCCCACTATAAATTGGATGTGGCATCTAAAGGGCGAGCATCATTTGGTTCCACGGTACTCAGGAGTGTTTTCCAGTGAGCCACCCAGGATTCAGGTGCTAGGGACGCTGTCCCATCAGTCAGAATGTAGGCGAGATAGGATCACATAACATCTTTTAGTTATCTACTCACCATAACTTCAGATGTTTGGGATCCATCTGCCTACATTCTAATCCACCCTCCTTCCCCTGCCTTGGAGCTCAGAAGGCATTGAACGGTTTTGAGTTCTACTGTTTTATCTTGTTTCATCTGACGATGTTATATAAGCAGGGCGTGCATGTGTGCATGTATGCGGACAAACTAGATCTGGGGGACTGGTAGTGGTGCATCCTGGGATATAGTAAGCTCAGCCAATAAGAGACTTCGCTCTTTGGCATAAGCGTGCCGAGTCGGAGCCGAGGGATCGGCTCCGAACCCATCAGTCAGAATGTAGGCGAGATGGATCCCAAACATCTGAAGTTATGGTGAGTACATAACTAAAAGTTATTTATTATCAAATAATCAAATAAACATAAGACAAAATAATGCAGAAAGGCAACATGCATATGCAGTAAACAAAAGGGGAACACAAGTCCAAATAATGGAATAACCATTAAATGAATCACAGTAGAAACTCTATAAATGAAAATACTCAATGGAAGTACTAAACATGGATCTCAACCTTTCAACACTTCTGCTTCTGCAATAAACACAGCTGAGCAATAATTGATGCCAAAAATCCATTTCTTATTATAAAATCCACAGAGTACTTCCCTAACCATAAATACCACATCTCCAAAACTGTTACCTGATTGATCCTTTCAGTCTCTAAGTCCCATCACCTTCTACAATCCCCATATAAGAGAAAATACATTATATGGACATTGGCAAGTTAAAAAAATTCAGACATTTGCTCCCAATACTCAGTCACTCTTTAACAATTATAAAAAGGAAAAAAAATATGTGTTCTGCTGTTTCTTGAACCCCACAGCATGCAGGGTGGCAAAAGCATTTCACATAAGCCTTATGTTTCATTTTGGCCTAATCCAGTAACTTACATAAATACAAGCACCAGGGAAAGTCACGCTGTTCAACAGCCCATTGACAACCCTTCACTTCCATATATCCTCACTTTGGGATACCAACAGATTTTGAAAATCATCTGTGAAGTAAAGGTCATTCATAATCTTGCTATACCAAGAATCTCCTCAAGAAAGTTGCCACAAAAACATTTACACTGATAGTCCTTTAAATCTTAAACACATGACATTCTCTTTCACTTCCCCACTCAGAAACTAAGCCATATAAGGCTCCTAAAAACTCAAAATCACTGTTAAACAGGCTGGACAGTCCAAAATACAAATACAAAGAAATAAAATCAGGATGCACCAAGTCCAACTCCCCACAAAAAAAAAAAAAAAAAAATGTTACACAAAACTTTACACAGGGTAGGATTCATTTCTGAGTCTCCTAGAATGATGTAAAAACACTTTGTCCCATGATACAGAACACTTGTACAGCAGCAAAATAACAACACACAGCCAATAAAGTACTAACAATCAAATACACTTTTTTCCAAAAGGACATTTTAAAAGATTTCCAAAACTGAACAACCACCTTTCATCTTCTCCGACTGAAAACCCATCCTTTCATTTTTAGTAAGCTGCATACTGAAGACATTCAAACAATCATCTAAAGTAGGCAACAATATACAAAGCAGTATCTTATTCAGCCATGGAAATAACTATACCCAAATGCAATCTTTTTTTCTTGAGTAAAGGAAGGAATGTAGAAAAAGTGACATATTTCCTGAAAAAATACTCCTTATGTATACAAGACGTTTAATCAAAACACCCTAGTGTGCCAATAAGCCCTAGATGTAATCTATCATACAATCAGTTAACTGTTCCCATCTGATAAACTTTCCAAAGAATAGCATAGGTGCCTCTGTCTTAATCTGCAAAACATACTGCTGTTGACAAAGCAAATCCTGCATTTTTCAATTATTAAATGCATATGTCTCCTTCGCATTCCCTTAACACCCCTAATCACTCATCCCTATAGATTATTGCAACTGTCACACCACAAATCCATACCAAATTTTAAACAAATATCCAGTACTGCAATTCCAACATATGATATTCCATACCATAATTCAACTTAATTGCCACCCACCAACTCACTCAAGATGGATAAATGGACAGTATAATTTTATGATTATACATTAGTTGATGAACATGACCTTGCCAGATGCCGCCCCCCCCCCATCCAAAAAGGCTGTAAATCTTTTGAGTCCCATCCCTAGATGGATAGAAAGTGTACTCATACCACAAAAACTAATATCACACATTGGTAAAAAAAAACAATAAACTTACCAGGCTGAAACTCAACCAAGGACTTCTAAAAGAACATAGTCAGTCTCAGTCATATAAGGTCACCTTCAGAATGTAAAACCATAAGAACTACTTAAGTTCCCAAACAAGCAGTAATTCTTAACAAACCTTAACATCCCTCCTATCCACTTCTTTGATGTAAATCACAACTGAAATATCCTTTAACAATGATACCCATACTCGCTAACAAAAATGCTTCAAATATTCAAATAAACAAAGTTTCTTTATGGAGTCCAAATAAGTATATGGAACTATAAATTGTATTTTTCCCCTTTCAAACTAAAATCCACCACAGTACCCCTGCCTGAACTAAAAAATGGTTACTTCCAAAGTTTGTATTTGTCTATTACAAAGAAAGAATCATAATAATGGAACACCTGTTTATACTAAAACTCCACAACACCAGTACAGTCCAAAACATTTAAAAATGACAACTCTGCAAAACTGAAAGTCACTGACCACTAAAATAATATCTACTGTGTTTCCTGCAACACTTATACCAACTTCCTCACACTGTTATCATATTATTAGCATTGAAAGACAAAACAAACAAGTTAGGCATTCCCTTACTTTTTGTTTCTTCTTTGATGCATCTTATTTTATGTTCTTGAACATGCATACTATCAGCTGTCCCATTGATACCATCCTCCACATTGCAAGAATCCCTTCTGTCTCCCTCAGACCTAACCAAACAACACTTATTAAAATCTTGTGTTTTATCTTTCTGCTTGTTCATTTCTTCATCATGCTTTCCATATAATATCATCTCTATATTTATTTTTTTCAAATTATTTATATTTAAAATTGCTTTTAAGCTTCTAACACACTCCCCTAATGCTCTATAAATTCTTCAGCTTCAAATGTTTTAAATAATTTCACTAACTCACTTGTATTTCATCTGCCCTTTTTTGGGCAATTTCAACAACATATGCCTCCATAATAAATTTCCCATCTATTTAACTGTCTACTCTCTATCTCCCTTATTGCTTGTTTAATTCTTTTACATTTCTATTCCCAAAATTTAACAAACTAATACTTTCTTGTAACTAAATACCTCACCTTTTTGTTTTATCCTATTTTATCCACCAAATCTCCAACTTTTTTTCTGAATTCCTGCACTTACTTTTATCTAGAAGTCACTATATTTTTTTCCACACAAAATTTTCCCAACAACTTTTTTTCTTTTTCCTGCAATCCTGTCCACTAGCCAATACATATGTAAGTATAAATGTGCAACAGGTATTTTTAATCCCAATCTTCCATCTTTTTAGCACACTATAATCTGTTAATCAGATTTAACTTAAGTTCCCAAATACTATTTTCAATAATTATTTATCTAACCTAACAGGAAAAATATGCACATATTAGTAACATGTCTTATTTCATGAAATAATCCCTCCCAGTGCTTAACAACCACTTCTCTTTTCTTAGATGTCATACCCATTATTCTAAAATCACTTACTGAAAAATAAACTCCTACTATCTTTCCAATATCTCTATAACATTTGCTCTTCTTCTTAGTCAACATCATACTCACTTTTCCTTTCCTTTCTCATCTCTAATTCTTCACCAAAATCATCAGTATACGTCATGAAGATCAGCACTTTTACTTTGTAACCATAGTAGACAATACTTTATTGATAGGAAACCTTGTTGCATGCCTCTCTTTATACTCATGTCTTTACTAGCCATCCACTCACAATGACTCTATGATTCAAAATGAATTCAATAACCTAACTATCCTTTCATCCATTCCATGTTTTTTAAAAATGTTCCATATACTTTCATGATCAACATTATCATATGCTTTTTTAACATCACATGCCACAAATTTACATTCCATATTCCTCCATACTATGTAGTCAACTACCTCCTTAAAATAAATAAGCCATTCACCTACTTTCAGATGTATTCTATATATCCTTTAATATAACACCAGATTTAACACTTTACTCTCTCTGTTTTGAATTATTCTCATGAAAAGTTTATAACCAATATTATTTAATGTTAATGGCCACCAATTCCTTGGGTTAGCCTTCTCTTCCTTTTTTAAATAAATCTTTCTTACCCCTTCACAAACATTTTTATCCCTCATGCCACACTACAACAACTCATTTATATTTTTTGCCAACTTGTCCTGCTGTTCTTTATCTATATCATTATAACATCTATATCCAATTTTATCTGGCCCCAGCACATTAATAATGTTTACATATTGTAATACCAGATCCAGTTCCACCCTATTTACATCTTTAAAAATGTGTTTTCATGTTTCTTTAATAAACCATTTCAGTCTATATCTGCCCCCCACACATTTTTGCACTGTACACTTCACTGACATATCCTTCCATGGTTCTTATTATGCATTTCTGATTGCAAACCTTTTTACCATATTTATGTGTCATGCAGTCTATCTTAAACATTCTTCAGATTTAACTTTTAACCCTCAAAAAAGTGTTGCATCCTCCTTCTACCCTTCAGAAGAAATATCTGTCTGTGTATCATATCCTTTATTTTTTGTGTGTATTTGTTACATCTCATTTTCTTTTCTTCTGATAATGCATCTTCATATTCCTTCACATGTATTATACTTTTCTTTGTCTTTGTTTTCAAGTTTTGTTTTTATACCAACAAATACACTTTATATTTTTCTTTATATATTACCCACCATTACTGTCATGATTATAAAATGTCCTCATATAAATAATGATCTCTCCTTGAAAAAATGTTCATTTCTTCCCTAAATTTCTTTTCTCTAATAACATCACATCAGCATTTTAATAATTTTCCTTTTGTAATATATCCTTTATCATCTCCTTTGTCAACTCATACTGCATTACGATCAGAAAAAAATGTTTCACCCTTCATTCATAATTATATAATCAATTTCAGTATTTAAATTTCTCCTTTTATATTTCCACATTGTATCTTTTCCTAAAATTAATTTACCAAAGTTAATCATTTCTTACAGTTTTTAATGTCTGTATTTATTTTCCCTGTCTCCTTTGTTAAATTATAACTGAAGTCACCTATTAATGCAATGTCCATTTTATCAATGATATTTCTTCACTTCCTCAAATATGAGCAGTCTTTCTTCAATACTAGTATATGCATAGATAATAGGTTCATAGGTTGTTACTAGGCTAGTGACCACTAGGGCCCTTACAAGCCTAGCTGTGCACCCCAAACAATTTGGTTCCCAAGTACTGTGAGCATTTATATGAGGGCATGTTAGGAGAGAGGTTACTAAGGATTTGTGAAGGATTTTAGTTAGGGTAATGCTTTTCTTAGCAATGACCTCTGTCCATAAGGGACATGAGGGCAAGACTAGGGCTAAATTTACAATTTTCATCCAATTTGTAACGTTTTATTTGAATAAGGTCAGGGATAAACACTGCTTTACATGGTTTGGGAGCCTATTCCATAGTGCAGGGATCCTTTGGGACATATATATATCTTTCCAGCATAATCTGTTTATATCACAAGTGAAGTTCATAACCCTGGATCTAGTGTTTTTGGTGCTGTTTGTTTTGCACATGTCCAACAGATCCATCAGGGATGGTTCTGAGGAAACCCAGTTGACAGGTGTACTACCTGTGACAAAGGGAGATACTGCCAGCACAGCTATCTGAAATTTTGTAAATAATTATATGTCCTTTATGAATATTGATATGATTTATATAAGATGCTTGTGTTACAAATATTTTAAAACTGTATGTCATGTGTATATCAAACTGCTGGTATAGAAGTGTATGTTGAAAAGGTTTTTGCAAAACGCTGTTTGAAATGTCACCACTGTGTGCCCTACTTGAATAGAACAGAAATGTACATGCACTATTGTAACGGTTTAAATGTATATATTTTTACAGTGGAAATGGAATACAGGTGATTAACTTCAGAAAAATAGCTGAAATGAAATTACTTTATAGGCAGGCCAGAGACATAATGTCTGTGCTAAGAAGCTTTCTGTATTGTCTTCAGAGTGAACTGATTATTACTTCTGAAAGTATGAAGGAATGCAATTGTTTTATGACTTCCAGCATCTGCCAAAGATCTGAGGTCTATGTATTTTCACAGGTAGATGCTAAAGTCTGTCAGCTTCCAGCAGTGGGGATAGAGTAAGATGACAAGAAATTGTCATTCTACAAGCTATCCCTAAGTTAATCACTTCTACTGAAGCTTAAACCCTGCTCTCCCTCCTCAGACAATCTTACGCCTATCTTCCTCAAACTAGCTGCTGAATCCATAGCCTATCCCATATCCCTGCTAATCAACAGATCTATTCAAGATCATTTGGAAATCCTTCTTCACCATCCCCCTGCATAAAGGGGGGATCTCAACTTGACCAATCTAACTATAGACCGAGTGCCATCCTTTCCCCTCTCTCTAAAATGCTCAAAAAATGCATTCATGCACAACTTGTAAACTATCTCCTCCAGGAAGGCCTTCTCACACCCACTCAACATGGCTTCCAGCCAAACCACAGCACAGCTGTTGCACTCATATCATTTACTCACGCTGTCACCAAGGCCCGTGATAACAACCAACTCATATCCTGTCTTTTCATTGACCTCTCCAAAGCCTTCGACACTGTCTCTCATCATATACGTCTATCTAAACTTGCTAACCTCAATATATCTGCTACCTCCCTAGCCTGGTTCTCTAGATACCTCTCTCATAGGCAACAATTTGTCAGGTGGCTCTCCTCCTGCTCACCCTGCTTCCAGTCACATCCAGTGTGCCCCAAGGTTCCATTTTGGGTCCCCTCCATTTTAATATTTTCACTAATGAACTTCACACATCCTGCAAACAATCTTCTCTAATTCAATATGCTGATGACTCGACTCTCATCTCCTTTCCAGCAATATATGTGAACTGCATACTCTTACCCAAGATGCCTTTCTATCCATTGAAAAGTAATGGTCTGATAATCTACTCATCTTAACCCCCCCCAAAAACCTCCAAACTCTAGCTTTTTCTCCCTTGTTCTCTCTCTCATCATAAATCTACCTTTGTCATCACACCCTCCAATAACACCATCATACATCCAGAACCCCATACAAAGCTTCCATGTGCCATCATTGATGATCATCTTAAATTTAATGTACATATCCTCCAAAGTATAAAAACACTCACCAAAACTTGGCTTGCTCTATCGTAACAGAAAATTTCTAACTTCTACCACTAGACTCTCCCTGGCATAGGTTCTCCTCCTCCCCACTCTTCTCTATGCCACCCCAGTCCTAACTAACATTCATTCCACAGTCTTGCACAACCTCCAACAAACATACCACAAAATAGCTAGATTCTTGTAACTCACACCATTGCCTTGCACTCAACTCTTGTTCTTTTAATATTTATTATTGGATATATTTAAACTTTTCATTGTGGCTGATCTGCCTAGAGATATATAAGTTTTGAGAGTACTTGCATATTTATTTGGTAACACTGTGTTGGACACTCCTAATAGCCTTACTCTTGTTCAAACTACCATTTGTATTAATATTAATATTACACAGTAAGATTGGACACTCTTTGCTAAGGGCCTTAAAGTAGCTGATAAGTAGCTGGCTGGTATCAGTGAAAACTACCTTATAGTCTGGGCAGAAGGGGACATAACTAATAAACCTGTGCCAGCCTTTTCCAGGTGTGCGTGTGTGTGTGTATGTGTGTGTGTGTGTGTGTGTGTGTGTGTGTGTGTGTGTGTGTGTGTGTGTGTGTGTGTGTGTGTGTTCGTGCGCGCACGCTCGCACGCGTGTATAAATCAAATCTCAAAGTGTGTATGTGTCAGTTACTTGGGCAGGGACATGAAGTACTAATTGGATGGAGAGGGTGCTGGAGGTCTTAGCTGATCACTCAGCTGAGATCTCCACTGTATAGCTGTGCCAGTAGGGAGTTGTATTGGGGATCTGGAGAAAGAGGGAGAAACACCCCTAGACTAACTGTGATCTCTGCTCTTAATAGAAAATGCACTTTACTGTGTGTGTACATGTTTTCCTCCCAGTGTATATGTCCCCCACTGTTGCAGGTGGTGAGAATTTAGGCTCCTTGATTACTGGGCCAGTGTTGGGGCATCACAGTCACCATCGATGACAAACTCAAATTTGACCTGCATGTCCACTAGTGGATTAAGAAAACACACCAAAAACTAGGCTTACTGTACAGAAATAAAAAATTCCTTACAAAAGATTCTAGACTCTCTCTTGCCTGCACATAAGGCAACTGCACGACTTGAAATGTAACTTAAAAAACAGCAAAATAAGCCAGCAGACTGTGATGCTGAAACCAATATGAATATTTTATTGCATGTCAGCAAAAGAAAAAAACAAATCGGTTTTGGCTAAATTTGTTACATAGTCTTCCTCAGCCGAAGCTGGTTTGTTTTTTTTCTTTTTCTGACATGCAATAATATATTTATATTGGTTTCAGCATCACAGTTTGCTGGCTTATTTTGCTGTTCTGTTTTGCCTATGCCTACCTTTTCCATAGTCTTCACTACAGCTCACAAATCTTAACAAACCTACAAGCCTTCCTTCTAACAAAACTTGAATCTGCCTACAACAAAGTAGCTAGGATCACAGCTAACCTGAACTCAAACTCACATCACTGCCACTCTCTCAAACTTTTAAACTGGCAAGAGCTCCCCAGCCAACTTCTATTCTCTCAAGTTCCTGTCGTTCATTCCATCCTCAACAAGCCCTCTATCTGTCCATCCTTCTCCTCACTCATCTTTCTTTGTACTCATTTTGGAACCCTCAGGAGCTCAGACCAACAACTCTTTGAAATTTACAAGCCCAAAAGATCAGTAGGCCAAAATCTTTACAGCTGCACTCCTGCCCTAACCTGGAACAAACCACCCTTGTTTATCAGAAATATATCTCATGCACATGAATTCAGTCTGTATAAGAATACCTGATGAAGGAGAAAACTGCACCAAATACCACACGAAAAAAACAGAGCCTGTATAATCCACAAAACAAAAGTTTAATGAAACACTCTAGCGCCTCAGCAACTAGTGCCTTCCAAGAGTACAAAGTAAAAAAATACCCATAATCCTTATATAGTAATTTAAACATTCATTTTTTTCATGTGGTATTTGGTTCTATAAGAATACCTACTAAGTACCTGAATTTGTCACTGTAAAAAAACTCAATTTAAACTTTCTTCCTTAAACAACACCACTCACTCCTATTCTCTCTGACCTCTCCTACTGCTACCTATAGCCACTTTGCTACTGGCTCCGTCCCACTTTCCCAATCACTCACTCACCCTATTTCCAACTGCTCTCTCAACTTCTTCAGCTAACCTGCATACTGATTCTTTTTGTCCACCCTGACCTTGAGAAATTTATCTTACCTTGTTTACTTCACTTTATTATACACATTGTTCTCAAAAGATTCCTGCCTGTGACACCTCTTTGTTCATGTGTGCATTTACTTCTGTTGATACATTTGTGCAACCAACTTGAGTACTATGTGCTATACTTTCTGTATCGTTCTCATTAATGCTATTTTTGTCCACTTTTTTAGTGTACCTCTGTGGAGATTTTCTCTCTGGGCCTCCGCTGAAAAAGGGCTCTGGCTCAGTCTGACTTTCCCAGTCAACAAATGTCAAATAAATAAATAAATAAATTAGCAGCCTTATATGAAATATCCCATCTCCTATACTGAGCACATCTTTTAGAGCAGTACTGTATTAAGTTACCATCTGACTCACAAAAGAAACAGGTTTTGGGTTGCCCCCACTACTTTACCATTCCTTTATTACCATTTTGATTGCAACATTAGATAAATGCTGTATTTTCCCATCCACAGTATCCAAGTGTTCCTGTCCATTCCATGGTTGTTTTTCATCAACTCTGTTTTACTTCAAATAGTGTTTGGCATTTTCCTTAAAATACTTTCTTATTTCCTGCTCAATTACATCAGAAGTTCTAAACTGTGTTATTAATTTCTGTTTAACATTATTGTATTTCCCATAGCAGCATAGTTCTTTCAGGCTTCTCTGAAGCACTTTGAATCGAATAATTTTAAGAAAGTCTCAGCAAGAAAGTTTCAGAAGTTATTTCACAAAAGGTCTCAAACCCTTAATGAATCAAAGACCTAACTTATATCCAAATGGAATTACCAGTGAAGCCCATATCACATACATGTTAATTGTCTCTCCACATTTACTTCTAATCCTTACCACTGGTTTCCAAATTATCTCTTTGCACACTAAGATGAAACATTTTATCTGCTGATTTTGTTGCTATGACAGTAGTATATGATTTTTAATAGTTTCTCATATATCATTTTGTTTATGTTCTGCTAAATCTACTATTTCTAGTACTTATGAAAATGCAGCCACTTTTTACTTTTTGCTGGTCTGTTCCTTCTTCCAGTGGCTTTTACAATGTACATTATAATTAAATGCAGACTCTCCTTCAGAAACATGCTGAATCAATTTAGTATTTTCTCCCACCTGAAAACATTTTTCAACTGCCACTGAAGAGGATGGCACAGACTTTTCTTTGTGTTTTGTTTTATCCATCATTTTCTGCAAAACATTATTTTGTAATATTTGCATTTTATTTCAATGTATGAGTTCCGCTGTGGCGACCCTTAATCGGGAAAAGCCAAAAGACACAAACAAACAGTTCAATGTATGTATACCTCCACTATTAAACATTGCATAAATTGTAAGTAAGGAAATTCCTGTAGTACTAAATAAACTCATAATCCTGGCCATATATATGTTCTATATTGCTCTTTGTATAATACGTAAATCTGTGTGCTTTGCAACTTTTCTCTATCAGCCATTATGTAATTGGAATAATTATCACTATACTGTATAGGTTAATTTGTTTTCTTATTTGTATAATTGTACTTGGGTCATAACTGAAAAGGGTCAGCATACCAGCTCATTTACCTGGTTATCAGACTGAAAAATAAATAAATAATCATTTTTCTTAAAAAGCTGTTATCCCCAAATGCAATAAATCCCAAACCAGAGCAATTGTATTGTCCACTGTACTCTTAGCACCTTTTTGACAATTCTCTCCCGACATTTTCCCATCTCTCCACCATCTTCCAGCTTGCTTTCCCTTCCTGCTGCTGGCCCTTGGCTCCATCCAATGTTAAGCTGAAACTGAGAAAAAACATTCATTACATACTTAACTTCTCTGCCTTGTTTTCTTTTACTTCCCCTACTGTTACAATTAAAGTCTCCCAAAACTCGTCATATTCATGTTAACATTCAAATATTTTTTAATTCTTGAAAAAAATTATGCAAATGCATAAATTAACATAAGTTTTACTATATGTGCTTTAATGCAACAATGTACTATCACTAACTTACCTGGGCAAGCAGTAGTAAGTTCATGTATTCACATATTCATGTATTCGTGAGTTCATGTATTGTAATATAATTCACCTTATACAATATTATGATTCCAGGACATAGATAATTATCAGTAGAGTTTATGATCTTACCTTCTCATAACTTGCTTTAACTTCTGTTTCTGTTTTATGTTATTTAAATGTGTATCTATTAAGCATATTATCGCATGTCTTAACTGTTTATACCATTGTACTGCAAAAATTCTTCTGGTTTCCTCTCTTATAACATTTACATAAAAGAAAAGAACAGAAAAAATACCCTTTACTTTTTTTATATCAGTTTGTCTTTCAAGCTATGTTTTTTATTTTTCTAACTTAATTATCTATACTTACATCTTTCATTCAGCTTTTTGTATGTAGGGTTCATCTCTCTCAGCCATTCTTTTTCATTTCCTCCTTGGCAGAAATGGCTTCCTCCCCATCTTTGTCTATACCAGACATTACTTCTTTACCAGTTAACTCAGTTTGCACAGTTTGTTCCAAATTTTCATTTTGAACCCTTAATTTTCTGTAACACAGTCATACCACCAGTGTTCATTGGATTTCCAAAACCTGCACTATGGCCTACAGTTTTAGCTATATGGCTTAGCTGTCCATACTCATTGCATCACTTTTTGTACTTTCATTAATCAAATGATCTTCTGCAGCACAAAAAAGAAACATTAGAGGCTGTCCAGAATATCTAACAATTCATTTGATTTCATTAAGCATAATTATATATGGAATATGATTCACAATGTTTTGATTTTCTTTCAGTGTTACCTATATCCCCCGCAGTCCAAATGTTCCTTTCATCATATAATTTGTTCATTGGTTGTACAGGCGGACATATAGATAAAAGTACTCCTGATCCCCTAGGTTATCACACCTAAAATAAATAGTTAGTTTCTTGGTTTACACTGGAGTAACTGTCCAAAACACAAATTCATTCTATTGATACTCCTGTTTCTTTAGAACAATTGCATACAAAAAAATTGTCCTTTAATTCAAATGTCTCAAAAGTCATGCTATAAAACTGTTTTCCAAAATTAATTAAGGAATGAAGTTGTGGCATATTAAATCCTAATGGTTCAACTATTGTGTTCCAATAACAAACTTGTCAATGGCCAGGTCTTTTTTACTTTGAAAAAAAAAAAACTTTACTGTCATTTTTTTTCTGCTTAAAACTCTGCTCTGTTCTTCTCTCTAAAGCAGCTTCCATCACAGCATATGTTCTCTTTGCAAAGACATTATTCCCTACTTCCTGTGACTGTGAGAATGCTGGTGTTTGTTGTTTACTTTTCCACTGCACAACATCTTCTGAACTTCTGGTTCTCTAGTTCTCCCTCCTTCACATTCCTGGACCAGATTACCAGCTTGTGACCATGGAATGGGTACTTCGTTCTCTGGTTCCTCTTCACTCATCAGCTAACATAAAACAGAGTCTTCCATACCTCCTCTCTCCTCTCATCACCAATGATGGTAAATTTGCTGACTCCTTCTCATCCATAATTGCTGTCTGCAAGAGCACAGACGTATAAGTGTGTATACACACACACACACACACACACACACACATATATATATATATATATATATATATATATATATATGTATATGTGTGTGTGTGTGTGTGTGTGTGTGTATTGATGAGGCCTCTCGTGGTGAGATCAGGGTCTGCATTGTTTCTTTTTTGTTTTTTGTTTAACCTGAATTAATTGGGGTTGTTTTGTCCCAATAAAACATGGAGATGATATGACACTTTGGACCCCTTGATTTAAAGTTTTATTAATTTCTTCCATGCATTGTTAGTTCCATGCAACCCATGATGTTTTTCATCTCACATTGCTGCAGTCATAACCTGTGGGTAGTCCGCTGTCCACGGTCGACCCGAATACCAAAGTGTTAGGCTGGCGTCGGTCATGGTCGCTCAGATCTGACGTCAGTACGCCGTGGTATTAAAGCGCATGACCGACGTCATATCCTCAGTCTTTCTTGCCGCATGGTCCGAAGCAGAAGCAGCGTTTGCAAGTGCCGTTCGGCGTTCTGAAATTTTCGTATTCTGAGTTTCAGACCGAAACCAAGTTGGGCTAAGTACCCCGTTGGGGAATATTTTTGTCTTTTCTTGCCTCAGTTAAATCCGGATGTCAGAAAAAGTGAATAATTGTATTTCTTGTGGGAAACAGATACCTCATAGGGATTACCACTCTCTCTGTATTCCTTGTTTGGGGCCTGAGCACGACGTAGTAGGGTGTCGCTTTTGTGCTAGATTTAATAAGCGCACCATTAAACGTAGGTTAGATTGCGCTAGGCTTGTCTTCGGTAAGCGGTGTAATTACAATATGCCGTCGGATCCTCCGACGCCCGCTACCGCTAAGAAGCACAAGGAAAAATCATTAAAGTCCAAGCAGGATGAGTCGTCCGTTCCGGACGCCGGTTCTTTAGAAACTACAGTGGAATCTGTGGATCCAGCCGAGGTTTCGGCTGAGTCTCAGGGGGAGCCGTTAATTTTGCAAGATGTGGCCTCTCAGGAGTCGGGTCAGGCTGAGGGAGCCTCTCAGGTTGCTGTACTCCCTTCTTTGCATAAGGTGGTTAGGCCTTCCCCTTCTGTCTCTAAGGTACCTTCCAAGGTCAGGCCTGGTTTGTCTTCCTCTGGTGTCAGTCCTAGTTCTGCAGGTTCTGTACCTAAAAAACACATGCTAAAAATGGCAGAAGATTTGATTTCCTTAATCAGAGGTTCTATGCCCCCCCCCAGATAAGAGGCCTAGGGTGGAGCCAGGGGTGGAAGGTTTGGAACATTCTTCAGATTACTCAGAGTCTTCGGCTGAAGA
This sequence comes from Protopterus annectens, assembly GCF_019279795.1. Taxonomy (NCBI): domain Eukaryota; kingdom Metazoa; phylum Chordata; order Ceratodontiformes; family Protopteridae; genus Protopterus; species Protopterus annectens. The sequence continues at coordinate 117,295,334 of NC_056732.1, forward strand.
CATTCAGGATTTTTCTCCTTATTCTGATTCGGATGCAGAGGATTCTAGTCCTTCTGCTTCTCCTCCAGAGGATTTTTCTTTTTCAGAAACCCTGCATTCTATGAGGGAGCATTTTAAATGGGAAGGTCAGGATTTCTTAGATTCCCGAAAGAGGCTTAGGGAATTTTTGTTTTTACCACAACATAGGCCCTTGGCTATACCTCCTGTTTTGGATGTTGTTCAGGATGTTTTCTCTGAGGCTTCCCTTAATCCAGACTCTTTGCCTCCTGCGCCGGTTAAACCAGATAGGTATTACAGAGTGCCAGAGGCTCATAAATATCTGTATAAGAGCCCAAGGGCTGACCCAGAAACTATTAGCCAGGGTCCTAAGGGTGTCAGGGCTTCTGTTGTAAAGAATCCAGTTCCTATGGATAAAGATTCTAGAGCTTTGGATAGGTGGGGTAAAAAAGTGTATACCTCTTCCACTCTAGCAATGAGGGCTTTGAATTGCCAGTTTCATATGTTGAAGTACCAGAATTTTCTCCTTACTCAGTTAAAGTCTAAGGTAGATGCTTTGGCAGAGGGCATAGAGTGTAAGGAATTACAGGATTTGGTTCATGCCTCTGATCAGGTGGGTAAGCATTCTTTGCAATGTGGTTTCGATGCTTTACAGGCTTCTTCCAGGGTAGCTGCCACTGGATCAGTTATTCGTAGGCATGCCTGGCTTAAGGATCAGAACTTGTCAGAGCATGTTAAAGCTCGAATTTTGGATGCTCCTCTTCAGTCTGAAGTTTTGTTTGGTTCTCCTGTGGAGTCTGTCTTGAAGAAAATGGAAGACAAAGCTAAGTCTATGCAGACTGTTAAGGATTTTTTGCAGGTGCAGCCCCCTAGGTTTAGCAGAAATTGGCCTACTAAGGGATGGGCTTACCCTTCTTCTGATTTACAGTCTAGGGGTAGATCTAGACGTGGTAGGGGCAGAGCTCAGGGTTCTTTCAGGCCTAGAACGTGGAGTTCCCCTGCACAATCTACAGGTGAGGGCAGGGGCCAGTCCTTTCGTAAACAGACCCAATGACCTGCATCTTCAGCTGCCAGATCCTTCCTGTCTGGCAGCTCCTCTGGGAGGAAAGTTGGCTCTTTTCAGACAAAATTGGCTTTTAGTTACCCAGGACAAATGGGTGTTGGACATTATAGACCGAGGCTACAAGTTTTATTTCCACACTTTGCCTCCTTTCACAGGCATGCCAGACGTTCCTCCTCAGCAAAGGGTAGAGGCTCACAAACAGATTTCTTTACTTCTTCAAATGGGGGCTATACAGCAGGTCCCTCTGTCAGAAGTGGGCCTAGGATTTTATTCTCGCCTGTTTCTTGTACCAAAGAAAGGAAACACTTGGAGGCCAATTTTGGATTTATCTATACTCAACACCTACCTGGACATTCCAAAATTCAAAATGTTGACTTTGCAACAACTTCTGCCTCTGTTGGGCAAAGATCACTGGATGGTAACTCTGGATCTCAAAGAGGCTTATCTTCACATTCCTATCAGGCCTAGTTGCAGGAGATTCCTGCGTTTTCGGGCTGGGACTTTTCATTATCAGTTCTCTGCATTGCCCTTTGGCTTATCTACTGCACCCAGGGTATTCACAAAGGTTCTGGCTCCAGTGATAGCCTTCTTAAGGTTAAGAGGAATACAAATTTATCCTTATTTGGACGATTGCCTGATTCTTGCTCAAGACAAAGACAAGCTACTTCACCATCTGCAGTATGTTATGGCAGTGTTAAGGTGCCTGGGGTATTCTGTGAATGAAACAAAGTCCAGTCTAGTACCCTCTCAGGAAATGTGCTTTCTGGGTGTGAGACTGAATACAGCCTCTCAGATGGCTTTTTTGACCCCGGACAAGCAAAGAAATCTTACACTTTACTTCCAACAGTTGTCTCTACGGTCCAGGCTGACTGCAAGGACAGTCCTTCAAACCTTGGGGTTCATGACATCTTGTATTCTGGTGCTTCCCAATGCCAAACTGCATATGAGGAAGCTACAATGGTATCTCAAAAGTGTATGGACTCAACACTGCCACGATTTGGACACTGTTATTCAGATAATACCTTGCAATCAAAAGGAATTTTTGTGGTGGGCTCAGGAATGTCACCTAAACAAGGGACTCTCTGTGACCCGATCAGAGGCGAGTCAGATCTTAACGACAGATGCCTCGGACAAGGCTTGGGGAGCACACCTCAATGGAAAATGGGTTCAAGACACGTGGCCTGCCAGACTTCAACATTTGCATATCAACTTGAAGGAGATGTTAGCAGTCCAATTTGCATTGAGGGCTTTCAAGGATCTACTTCACCCAGGACAAGTGTTGATTCAAACAGACAACACAACTGTCATGTGGTACATCAACAAGCAAGGGGGAACCCATTCGTACCCTCTTTGCAGGCAAGCTATGATTTTGTGGGAGACTGCTCTCAGTTTGCACCTCACTCTTCAGGCAAGGTTTCTGCCAGGAGCACAGAACTCCTTAGCGGATGTTTTGAGCAGACAGATGGTGGATCCCCACGAGTGGAAGTTGGATCCTCATGTATTTCGACAGTTGACAGTGATTTGGGGGACTCCAGACATAGATCTGTTAGCTTCTCCACTAAATTTCCAGTTGCCAAAGTTTTGCACAAAAATGTTTCATCCAAAAGCTTGGAAAGTGGATGCTCTATCATTCAGTTGGAACAATCTTCACATCTATGCCTTTCCTCCTCTGCCTCTCCTTCCCAAGGTGCTCTTGAAGGTCAGACAGGACAAGCCCTCCATGATTCTAATAGCTCCAGATTGGCCACGGCAGCATTAGTACCCTCTGCTGAGGAGTTTAGTATGGGAGCCTCCTTGGCCTTTGCCACCAATTCCACACCTTCTGTCCCAGGCAGGCAATCATTTCCTCAATATCAGGATACAGTCCCTGCATCTGACAGCCTGGCATATTCTGTTCTAGCACCTGGAGGGTCGCAGCTTCCTCAACAAGTTTTGAATGTCATTTTGGAGGCCAGAAGGCCTAGTACAAGGAATGTTTATGCTGATAAATGGAGGAGATTTTTTATTTGGAGCAAAGCAAAGAGCTTTGATGTTTCAGGGCCTAATTTGAGTGTTTCACTTCAGTATCTTACAGAATTATTAGACAAGGGTTTGTCTTTTTCCTCTGTAAAAGTTCATGCTGCAGCCATTTCTGCTCACTATGACTGTGACCCACCATTATTCTCTCATCCTTTGTTTAAGCAATTTCTTAGAGGGGGCAAAGAACATAAGACCCCCACATAGAGCTCCTACTCCTTCCTGGGATCTCAATTTTGTGTTGGAAAAACTCACTTTACCTCCTTTTGAACCTGCAGCTACATCTGAGTTGAAGTTTTTGTCTTGGAAGACTGCTTTTTTGTTGGCCATTACGTCTGCTAGAAGGGTTTCTGAATTACAGGCTCTAATGGCAGTTGAACCCTTCCTGATTTTTCATAAGGATAGGGTATCCATGCATACTAACCCTACTTTTATGCCTAAAGTGGTTTCAAATGTGGCCTTGAACCAATCTATTCATTTGCCTACATTTTATGCTGATCCCCAAAATAAAGGGGAGAAAATTTTACACACTTTAGATATTCACAGGCAGTTGCGTTATTATTTGAGCAGAACTAAAGGGTTCAGACAGTCTCAACAGTTATTTGTTTCTTTTGCTTTGGGCTCTCAGGGGAAACCTGTTTCAAAACAAACTATTTCTAAGTGGATTGGCCATTGTATTGCTTTTTGTTATTCTCATCATGGTAAGGAGATTCCGGCTGGAATTAGACCTCATTCCACTAGGGCTACTGCCACGTCTACTGCTTTTTTAAGGGGTGTAGCTACTAAAGATATTTTGGAAGCAGCTACTTGGAGTTCAGTGCACACTTTTTCTAAACATTACCATCTCCCTCTTTATTCCAAATCTAGGGCTGGGTTTGCCACTGCAGTTTTACAGGGCATGTTAGCAGCTCCCAATGCTTTATGATTTTGCCAACCTCCCTTTACATTTGCTTTGGGATTCTACCCACAGGTTATGACTGCAGCAAGTGAGATGAAGAACATAGTGCAGTTTTGTACCTACCATAAATGTAGATGTTCGAAGATCCACATTGCTGCAGTCCAATTTACCCTCCCTCCTTCCCCTCTGTAGTTGGGAGTGGTTGTGTGGTTTGGGTTGTAAATATTGTTTGTACATGGGTTTTGGAGGTTTTCTGTTTTTTGGTTATGGCCTTTCTTTTTAGGGCCTTCTGACATCTGGGGCAAGAAAGACTGAGGATATGACGTTGGTCATGCGCTTTAATACCACCGCGTACTGACGTCAGATCTGAGCGACCATGACCGACGCCAGCCTAACACTTTGGTATTCGGGCCGACCGAGGACAGCGGACTACCCACAGGTTATGACTGCAGCAATGTGGATCTTCGAACATCTACATTTATGGTAGGTACAAAACTGTACTTTTTGGTTTTATATATTATCTATCTATATCTGACTATCTATATGGGTTCCATTAATTTTATTGAAGGGGTAGAATATCAAATGTTCATTCATTGAATGTTTGGAACATTGAAATGGCTTTTTTTCTGGTTGCCTGTATTTTTGGAGACCAGGTGTTTACCCTTTCCCTAATGTGGTATTATCATGGAGTTGGTGTAGATAATATGCAAGAGGTCTGAGGGTGCAGGGGGACTTATCCCTCTGTTTTGAAGTTCAGTTTATTATGGTTTGTTGACTTTAAGAACTAGGTCCATACAGACACACACACACACACACACACACACACACACACACACACACACACACACACACACACATTTTTTTATATAAATAACACTATATTAGAGATATTGTTAACCTCGTTGGTGAGTGTTGTACTTTGCCCTTTAAGGGGATATATTTGTTCCTGTGTAAACAGTCCTCAGAAACAGCCTGAAGATATTTAAGGAAAGTCAAAATTCAGAGAGGTCAGAAGACAGAGATAAAGGAAAGAGTTTCTAGAGGAATTTGGAATAGTATGTAAATAGTGGAGTGTAGACCATAATGCTGGTTCATGAAGAGAACAATTCAGAAAAACTGGCTAACTAGAAGAGTGTCCTACTAATCTTTGTCAGACATGGGAGTTAAATGCTTTATTTCACTTTGTTTTACTCAGCACCAAATGTCCTGTATTGTTTTTGAGACCACTGAAGTTTTATAATGCCACAGAAAAAACTTGCAGTGAGTGGGGTGTACTTAGAAAGTAAATCAACCTGCATCTGTTTCAAAGACATGGGGTAAACTATAATCAACACACTGTCATTCACTTCTACCTCATCCTATCCTACTCAAACCCAGCTGTGACCAGATTTGTAATCAATGATGTAAATATTGCATATATCTCACTTTGATATATATCACTAAATCCTTAATTCTATGTAAAAAATCATGTATATAAGACTACAGTTTTTATTGTTTGAATACACCTGAAGAAGCGTAGTTTAACTACGTGAAAGCACTTGTGTTTTTGTACTTCAATAAAAGATATTACGTTCACCTAATCCATCTCCTGTGGTGACTCCTGTTTGGATCTGTTACTACTACTTAATTCTATGTAGTAATACTTACAGAATAAATATGTATGTACTTATTGTTACTATATTATTGTGGGTTCTATATTAGAAGACCAAAAGTTTAAAATCATGAACTGTCTAAGGAGCGAAAATGCCGGACCTCAAAATCCTTATTGTTGGGGGCTGCGCCCCCCACACACCCCGCTAAATATATATCCCAACTCTGAGATCACGCTACGGTGAGGAAAGGGCAAATATTCCGATTTTCACTGTACTGTGATCTCAGAAAAAGCACTTTGAGGTCTAGCATTTTTGCTCTTTAGAGCGTTCATGATTTTAATCTTTCAGTCTTTTAATATAGATCCATTATTGCGTGCTAACACTTAATACTCTATGTATAACATAATCTTTGTTATGTCAGTAAGGAACTACTGCCACATTAGTAGAGACATTTTGTTCCTGTACCACCACTAAGTTCATAAAATGTTCTGTTTTGTAGGTAGAAAGGAGTTGCTAGATTCTAGAAATGTGATAACTCTCATTAAGACATTCATTTGCAAATAGAAAACCTATTCCTAGGAACAGGCAGATGGCTGCCCTAGATATTGAGAAGAGTTACCATTTTTGGGAGAAGAACTGATTACTGAGATCCCTGCCCATGTCTTAAAGGCAGAATAAGAGCCTTCTACTTTTCAACAGGCTGTTAGAGAGGAAACTCCTGATCTATTTCATTTGCAAGTAAGCAGACTAAACTTTAAAAAGGCGCAGTGGGAGAGTAAGACTTTTGAGAAGAGCTAGGGAAAAGGTATGCAGGGTGGTAGGTCAAGATTCCACTGCATCTCCTCCTCCATCCTACCCTTACTTTGTACTTCAGAATTAATTTTTAGTTTGCATGACTAAGAAATGTGAAAAACAGTATGCCATCTGCTAGTACCTAAGCCTTTTAGAGATCTTGTAATAAAACTGCAACATAGCTGCTTTTTGGAAAGACATGTATGGATGAAACTGAAGCCCATATTCTAGACAGGTTTTACTGGCTAGAGATAATGTAAGAGAAAGAAAATGTTTGTGCAAGATACTCAGAGTTTCAAAAGACAGCCCCACATCTGATTGGTACCTATGTCCATCACAGACACAATTTTTAAAAATATTACCATGATGAAGTCCAGAAATGTGTATCAGCATATTATAGTCATACTGGATTAACAACCAACTACCCTCAAACAGTGTCTCTTCAGAATGCTTATTCTAAGACCATAACAAAGGAGTTTGTCTTGCTGTTCTCCAGAATGGGTACATCAAAGGAGATCCTGACAGACCAAGGAAATGCTTTTCTGCCAAAGATATTACACCAATGATGTCAAAGCATCAAAGTAAAACAGCTCAGAATTTTGTGTGTCAGTCACAGACTAATGCCCTGGTGGAATGATTTAACAGGATAATAAAGCCCATGTTAAGAATATTGAGAGAAGAATTCAGCAAAAATTAAAAACACTTTTTGCCATATTCCCTATTTGCCATCTCAAAGATTCCCCAAGTTTCTGCAGGATTCAGTCCTTCTGAGCTCCTCGATAGGAGACACATTAGAGAACTGTTGGATATAGCTAAGGAGGTACTCAAAGTGGAGGTGATTCCCTTTAAAACTATATTAAAGCACTATAATTCCCTTCAGAATAGGATTAAAAAGTCATCACGAAGCTGTACTGGGTACCTTAGTCTCAGAAAAGAGCAGTTGTGGAGGAACTGAGGAAATATTACAGCTGGGGATCACTGAAGAGTCTGTTAGTGTGTTAAAAAGCTCGGTAGTTTTGCTGTCCAAGCCCAAAAGAACCATTAGAATCTGCAGTGACTTTAGAGGACTCAGTAGCATATACAAGTTTGTCATCTATGCCATGTCAAGGGAAGAGAAACTGATTGGCAAGTTAGAGAAAGCTACTTTCCTGACCACCCTGGATTTAAAAAAAGGCTATTGACAAATCCTGCTAATGGATGATGCTAAAGAGGCAAACTGTCTTTTCAACTGCAGGTAGTTTATTTCAATATTGTATTCTTCCATTTGGCTTTCATGGGGTACCAACTACATTCCAGTGCCTAATGAAAAAGGAGCTGAACCCCCATAAGATGTACACTACAGTGTATCTGGATGAAGTTATAATTTATTAAGACAACTGGGTCTTGCACCTGTCCAAAATTCAGGGTATTTTAGATTCACTTGGGATGATTGATGTTAAATATTTACAATACATCCTAGACATAGGTACTGTTACCGACCCAAGTTGAAAACATTCAGAAAGTACAATATTGGCCAGTGCCCCAGAAAAAAAGGAAGTAGGTAATGGCTTTCCTTAGTCTATCTGGTTATTATAGAACATTTGTACTGCTCTTTTCTACCATGGCCTGTCATCTCAGTAACCTACAAAAGAGGACTATACCAACTGAAGTCAAAGCTATTATAGAAAATTTGTACTGCTCTTTGTACCACGGCCTGTCATCTCAGTAACCTACAAAAGAGGACTATACCAACTGAAGTCAAAGCTATTATAGAAAATTTGTACTGCTCTTTGTACCACGGCCTGTCATCTCAGTAACCTACAAAAGAGGACTATACCAACTGAAGTCAAAGCTATTATAGAAAATTTGTACTGCTCTTTGTACCACGGCCTGTCATCTCAGTAACCTACAAAAGAGGACTATACCAACTGAAGTCAAAGCTATTATAGAAAATTTGTACTGCTCTTTGTACCACGGCCTGTCATCTCAGTAACCTACAAAAGAGGACTATACCAACTGAAGTCAAAGCTATTATAGAAAATTTGTACTGCTCTTTGTACCACGGCCTGTCATCTCAGTAACCTACAAAAGAGGACTATACCAACTGAAGTCAAAGCTATTATAGAAAATTTGTACTGCTCTTTGTACCACGGCCTGTCATCTCAGTAACCTACAAAAGAGGACTATACCAACTGAAGTCAAAGCTATTATAGAAAATTTGTACTGCCCTTTGTACCACGGCCTGTCATCTCAGTAACCTACAAAAGAGGACTACACCAACTGAAGTCAAAGCTATTATAGAAAATTTGTACTGCTCTTTGTACCATGGCCTGTCATCTCAGTAACCTACAAAAGAGGACTATACCAACTGAAGTCAAATGGAGGATGTCTTTCAGCATCTAAAATCTGTCTTGTGCTCAGAACCTGTCCTGCCATATTCAGACTTTTCTAGACCTTCCAGGTGCAGACAGATGCAGCAAAACTGATCATAAGTACAATACAGTCTCAAAGATAGGTGACAGAGATCACATATAGTGTTAAGTATAAAACTGAATAATGCTGAAACTAGATATTCAGCAATTGAGTGTGAATGCCTGGCTAACAAATGGACTCCCTACAGTACTGCATCTTGGGAGCACAATTTACTTTTGGAGCCCCAACATATGCAATTACAATGGCAGCATCAGCAGATGGGGGATGTCAGGCTCTTGCAGATTGGACCTTCTAATCCAATCCTTCTACTTCAACATACAGTATTATCCGCATGTCAACCACTGCAATACAGATGTCCCATCCAGTGTATTCAGACCATCCAAAGGGCCTGAAAATGGTGGTTTCAAATTGGTGGGGTCAAATATAACATAGCATGGTGATGTCCATTTGGAAAGAGAATAAAACTTGTGATTTTTCATATGCAGATAGCATTGCATTATAGCTATTGTTAACATTGTTTCAAATGCAGTAAGTGTTAGCTTACCACATTAAGGGGATGCATGTTCCTGTGCCTGTGTAAAACAATCCTCAGGTACAATTTTGGGGAAAGAGAAGTCAGAAGTCATTGAAGTCAGACACCAGAGAAGGAGAAAGAGTTTCCAGGGAGTCTGGAAGTGTTTGTGAACAGCAGAGTGGAGAGCACAATATAAACAGGACAAGGAGAGAGTATTTGTCATCTATGTCTGACATAGGAGTAAAAGACTGGGTTTCATTTCAGTTTGACTCAACTACAGGTACTGTAATGCTTTTAAATAGGCACCACTGAAGTTTTATTTTTGCACAGAGCCAGGTAGAGTGAATAAAGTGGAAAACAGCAATTTTGTATTGTTTGTGGGCTGCAAAAACTTTTCTGTTAAAAGTCTATCAAAAACTCTTCGTACATTGTGCAAAATGTACTGGAGAGAGACTTCTATTTTTGTGTTAATAAAGCTTTTTTGGAAAAACGCAGAAATGTTAGCTGCATTTTATTCTTTATTATATACATGTATACATATAATTTTTTATGAAGTTAGTGACTGATTTCTCTCATAATAAATGCAAGCTTGGTTCATAAGCCTGGAAATCATAGTGTACTTTATCTGTCACTAATATTTATTTTAAGTATTAAGCTTCCTGATTTAGTGTTACCTCTCCAGCAGTAAGTTCCAGACATATGTTGTCAAGCAGATGTGGAACAGCCATGGTCTTAGAGAACAGTCAAAAGTCACCTCTAAGTAACATATAAGAAACAGAATATAGTGGCAACTTCTGAAGTCTCCCTGAAATTTCACATTTTCCACTCATTATTTATCTGTTAGGGGGTTTTATCTTTTCAAGGTTTTCCAGATGACTTGTTTGAAGTCAGTCTGTTGATCTTCCAGGGGAGAGACTAGGAATGGTATTCAGTATTAGATGAGCTACAGAGTAAAATTTCCTTTCCTTGGTAAATAGACACTAGTGAAAATTTAAATTGTTGTCTACCATTGTCCTTAGATATTTCTTTAAGTATGCGTAAGTGACATTTTCATTTCTTCTTTTTTTTTTGTTGAAATTAGAGGTGTTGACATTTGGGAACATGCAGACTGAGCACAGAAGGCACCCCAGCCAAGAATCAAACCAGAAAACCTCCTGCTGTGAGGTGACAGCATAACCACTGCACCACTGCACTATCTATATCTATCTATGTATATGTAATGAATATATGAGTCGGGCATTTGGTCAAAGCAATAGGTGGTTGACATCTGTTTAATCTACCACATATGGTTAATAAATGTGGATGGTCAAGAAGTGCTCTAGTTTGACAATCCCCAGATAGGGGAATATTCCCTTTCCACAGGGTTTGTGCAAGCTCAGTGTTTGTATATATAAATAACAGAGGTCTGGGGGATTTCCCTCTACAAAAAAAAGCAATGTCATCTGGGTTTTTTGTTTGAAGTTTGCATGTGCTGAGGTTCTTTATTGGCACATGTGTGGTAACATGTCAACATTTACATTGTTGACTTTTTGTGGGTGACACTCTTGCTGTCAAACTTGCTGATTTGTTGGCCAAAGTAAGTATACCCATATATCTATATATATATATATATATATATATATGTATATATATATATATATATATATATATATATATATATATATATATATATATATATATATATATATATATATATATATATATATATATATATATACATATAGATATAGATATATATAGGATCATAGGAGGTTACTAGGCTAATGGCCGCCCTGGGGCCCTTACAAGTCTAGCCAAGAGTTTATCCCCAAAAAGAAACCTCAGTTAGCACCTGTCAATGTGGGCCACAGATGGAAACCCCTAGGACAAATGTGTGGTTTCCCATCCACTCATCAAGGTTGTGCTTGAAGAAGGTCAGTGAAGTACTCTTTTTGACATGTATGGGAAGTCTATTCCAGATATGGGGCAGCCTCCAGGATACAACCTGTCTCTCCAGCAGGTTTTTTTGATGTTGCATGTAAGATTCAGGCCTTTTGAGCAGGTAATGTGAGAGGAGATAGCCTTACAGATATGGAGCATCTCTAGTAGGGCATGGTCCAAGATTGCCTTGTAGTTGAGACACAGATCACCTCTGAGCAACCTGTACGATACTGAGTAGAGTGATAGTGATTTGAGCCTGTCTGCATAGGACAGGTGTTGGACACCATGGATTCTCTTTGTGAGGTATTTCTGTGGCCTTTCCAGTTGGTGCAGATGTTTAGAGAGGTACATACCAAACGAGGTCTTATACTCAATTATTGGTCTAATGAAGGAGGAGTATAGAGAGGTAATAACCTCCTTTTTTCTGGATACAATCCCTTTACTTATGAGATGAACCAAGTGAAATGCTTTTCTGACCACTGACACTACATAATGGTCAAATATGAGATTGTTATCAACTTGAGTACCCAGGTGTCTCACCACAGGTTGTGTGCTTAGGGGGTTACTGTTGATGCGGTAATCAAATAGATACACACATGCACATATACAGACATGCACACATACACTCACACACACACACACACACACACACACACACACATATATATATATATATATATATATATATATAAAATGCAGCCATAATATGTTAATTTCAGTTATTTCATTTAACCTATAACGGTACTGGCTCTTCTAATTGGCACTGTAGTTTCTAATAGTTCTATTATTCATTAAACTTAAACTTCGAGATTTAATTTCGGAAGTGTTTTTTTTTTTTTTGTTAAGATTTTGAGGTCACCTACTAGCCAAAGTAGGCTTATTGCCTTACATTTTTCCTCATTTTTCTTAACTCTGACGTACCATAACTATTTTTCTTTTGGTGATGACTACACTTTTGAAGCTAAGATTCATCAGCAGAAGAGCAGCAATGTACACTATTCTTGTAGTTAAGAAATTGCTGTTATTGACATGAATATATTATGTCTTCTTATGTTGAAAAGGGGGATGTTGCTCAGTCAGACTGCTCTGGTAAAAAATGGAAGTAAAATAAATAACCAAAATTTTCTTGGCCTGTATGACTGTGAGTACTGTATGTGGTATGATGCCAAATCATTAATCCTAGGAGCAGACCCTACATCATCCTTCAGTTAGTTTAAATTTTTTTAGAGGCATACTTCACTTATTATATTAATGTATATAGTTTTCTTTGTTTGAGCAGTGTTATAGATGAGGTAATTTTCTGTTTGTGTACTTGAAAGCGTATTTGAACTTTCAGCATGATTGTGTGGCCATGGAGGCAATATATTTTACTAAGAAGTCATAGACAATGAATTCTCCTATGCTGTGTTCAGTGGGGGCTTGGCTCTGCAAAAACATTGTTTTTGTGGGTTATTCTGTGAAACTGCACTTGGTATTAGTGTTTTTATAAAAGCAGCTTGTGGTTTATTGATTCCCAAGATATTAGTACTTAACAGTGGAAAAATAGTTTAACTGGCTCTGTGCATTAATTTGAAACAGAAGTTTTTGGTGTGAACTCATCCCATGTAAATATATATTTTTGTGTTCTGGTTTATTTAAAAATGCTGTACACTACTGACATCTGCAGTGAAACCACAGTAAAAAATTTCTCCAAAGCCAACTTCATGCTTAAGACAGAAGTGGTGAACTTCATGACACCCATGCAAATGGACAATACAGTTACAACTGCTGAATCCTACAGAAATGCACTCTATAAGCACTTACACGAGTGCATGGATTGTGCTATCCCAAACAGAACCAAGACGCTATCCTCCAAAAAAGGAAGCCAATCTGGTTGTCCCCTGCCATAAACAAACTGTTCAACAGAAGGAAGAAACTGCTGCAAAAAAGAGTAAAATCCCATGAGTGGAGGAGCTCCTTGGTCAGCCTCAGTAAGAAGCTGAGATCCCTTATAAGATCCTCCAAAGCTAGCTATGAAAACAAAATCGCCACTAATTCCAAGGACAACCACAAAGCATTCTATAGCTATGTCAAGAATCTCGATGGCAACACCCAGATCTGGTCTGAGTTACAGCACAAAGGCACAAAAATTACAGAACCAACTGATATTGCCAACATCCTGGCAGATAGGTTCAGTGTTAACTTTACCCCCCTCTCACCCCCTAAAAGGCTCATATCTATGCAGGAAGAATGCAGAGTTCCTGTAATCACAACTATGCAGGTAAAAGCTGCACTTTCTAAAGTGAAAAACACAGCATCCATGGGACCGGACAACATCTCAGGCTGCGTTTTACACAAACTTCAGGATGAACTGTCTCCCCACTTAAGCACCATGCTCAATAATAGCCTCACATCAGGCTTTGTGCCCACTGAATGGCGCACAGCAACAGTTATCCCACTCCACAAAGGGGGAGCCATCACTGATCCCGGGAACTATCGACCTATTAGCCTGATGAGCCTGGTCTGCAAGACCATGGAATGTATCATCATGGAACTCATAAATAAAGACATTGGTAACCTCCAAACTCTGGATCCCACCCAGTTCTGGTTTGTGAAAGGCAGATCATGCCTCCTGAACCTGACCAACTTTTTTGAGGCAGTCACCAAAGCCGTAGATGAGGGTAAGGTGGTTCACACAGCCTATCTTGACCTCGCCAAGGCTTTCAACACTGTCCCCCATTCTGGAATTATAGCTAAACTCACTAAACTAGGTATAAATCCCTACGTCACAAGATGGGTTGCCAACTGGCTCACTGACAGAACCCACACTGTAAAAGTTGCAGACTCCAAATCTGACCTCAAAGCAATGACAAGTGGAGTACCACAGGGTTCCGTTCTGGGACCTCTCCTGTTTGGTATCTACTTCTCTGAAGTACAGGCTAACACAGAAGGCCTCTGGCTAACAAAGTTCGCAGATGACTGCAAACTAAGAGCCATAGTCAAGTCCCCAAATGATGTGGACATCCTAGAGAAGGGCCTCGCTGAGACAGATGCCTGGTGTCAGAGCCATGGCCTCAAGCTCAATGCCAAAAAGTGCAGTGTCTTCCCCTTTGGTAAAAAACTCTGTACCCATGAACTACCACATAGACAGCAATCTACTTAACACTGAATGTATGATAAGAGACCTTGGGACCCAGGTGGACAGTAGTCTCTCCTTTGATAGTCACATCGCCACAGTAGTCAGGAAGTCCTTCTACGTGGCACACCTCATCATAAAAGGATTCTCATCCAGGAAAAAAGAGGTCATTGTTCCCCTCTACTTGACACTCATTAGAACCATTATAGAGTACAACGCCCATTTTGGAATGTCCCTCACAAGACATCTGCAGCACCTGGAAAGGCCACAGAAGTACCTCACAAAGAGGATTACTGGTCTCAAACAAATGCCGTACACTGACTGCCTCAAAAAACTCCAGCTTTACTCTGTAGCATATCGCCTACTCCAAGGTGATCTCTGCCTAACATATAAAGCTATGTCAAACCCAGAGCTGTTGGACATGCTACACCTAAAAAAATCCCAATCCTTCTGAGCTACATGCTCTAGGGACCTAAACCTTGTCACCACAATAAACAGGACATGCTGTAGGGATATATTCATGTCCCAGAGACTTCCCATACTCTGGAACAGGCTACCCATCTATGTCAAGCAAAGTTCTTCATTAGCACTAATGGGACCAGACGGTGTCCCGGGCTGCGTCCTACATGAACTCCAAGAAGAGCTAAACCCAAACATAAAACTACTGTTCAATCTCAGCCTTACTACAGGATATGTGCCCAAAGAGTGGCGTACAGCAACAGTGGTCCCTCTCCATAAAGGTGGTGCCTCAACAGATCCTGGAAACTATCGCCCCATAAGCCTGACTAGCTTGGTGTGCAAAGCTATAGAAAGGATCATCATGGACCTCATAAATAAAGATATTGGGGACCTACAGACACTGGATCCTACCCAGTTCGGCTTTGCTAAGGGCAGATCCTGCCTCTTAAACCTGGTTGATTTCTTTGAAACAGTCACCAAGGCCATTGACAAGGGGAAGGTGGTCCACACAGCCTACCTGGACCTCGCAAAAGCCTTCGATACAATACCCCACTCGGGCATTATAGATAAGCTCACTAGCTTAAATATAAACCCCTATGTCACTAGATGGATTGCAAACTGGCTCAAGGACAGAACCCACATGGTTAGAATTGCTGGAGCCATGTCAGACTCCAAACCAGTTACAAGTGGTGTCCCACAAGGCTCAGTCCTGGGACCTCTCTTGTTCGGTATATATTTCTTGGAGGTACAGGCCAACACGGAAGGACTGTGGCTGACCAAGTTCGCTGATGACTGCAAACTGGGCGCCATATTCGACTCTCCAGCCGACACAAGCATCCTCCAAAAGGGCCTCATATAAACAGACAACTGGTGCCAGAGCCATGGCCTCACGCTAAATGCCAAAAAGTGTATAGTCATCCCCTTTGGCAAAAACAAAGTGCCCACAAATTACCACATAGGTGGTAATCCATTAAATACAGAAGAAGTAATTAGGAACCTGGGGACCCAAGTTGATAGCAATCTCTCATTTGACAACCACGTGGCCAAAGTGGTTAGAAAAACATTTTATATAGCCCACCTAATCATGAAGGGATTCACATCTAGATCAGGGGAGGTCATTGTGCCTCTTTACTCATCCCTCCTCAGGCCCATAATTGAGTACAATGCCCCTTTTGGGATGTACCTTACCAGACACCTGCAGCAACTGGAAAGACCCCAAAAGTACCTCACCAAGAGGATCAAAGGGCTCAAACAGATGCCATATGCTGCCCGGTTAAAGAAACTCCAGCTTTACTCAGTGGTATACCACCTGTTCAGAGGCGATCTGTGCCTGACGTATAAAGCCATGTCCAACCCGGAATTAATGGACATGCTGCACCTCAGAAAATCCAAATCCCATCGAGCTACGCGCTCGAGAGACTTGAACCTCAGCACTGAAATAAATAGGACATGCTGGAGGGACAGATTCATAACCCAGAGGCTCCCTTCACTCTGGAATAAAATCCCAGTCCAGGTTAGGCAGAGTCCCTCATTGACTCTCTTCAAGGGGAATCTTGATGAGTGGATGGGAGATCGTAGGTTTACCCCGGGTATCACTTCTGTGTCACTGTTAGACAGAGGCACAGTATACTAACCTCGAAAAAGGGCATAGCAAAATAAATTTAAAATGGGTGGTGAAAGCCAAACACATTCTGGCTAGGCTTATAAATGCCCTAGGGCAGATAGCCTAGTATGAACCTATGAACCTATGAGTGGATGGGAAATAGGAAATACACCCCGAGGATCACTTCTGTGTCTCTGCTAGACAGTGGCACAGGGAAAATAACTTTCTTGGGTGGTGTAAGCCAGGGAACCTTGTTGGCCAGGCTTACGTAGGCCCTTAGGCCGATAGCCTAGTACCTACCTATGAACCTATGAGTGCCACAAATTCTATATCCAAAAAATAATATTGGAATTTGCAATGGTTTTATTTTCTGTTTAACACACATACACACACACACACACACACACACACACACACACACACACACACACACACACACACACACACACACACACACATCTTAGATTCCTGATTATTTTCTGAAAAATCAAGTTAACAGTAGCAAGCCAAGCAAATATAAATATTCTGTGAGCAGTAAATGCTTTTAAGAATGTACAGTGAAAATCATTAGCAAAAACTCATCTTTGCAATTATGAGTCAACAGATTCAGTCTTTCCATCAGTACTATAATATGCAAAAACATCCTAATGTCTTTTTCTTATTATTGTCACTAAGAACCTTTCAGTGCAAAGAACTACGAAAGTCATGTTATATGTAGAACAATGCATCATTAATGCCCTCACATCACATTCCCCCTCTAGTTGAATCTGCATGTTACTGTTTTTGATTTGAGTTGTTTTCCCTTCCACAGTTCCATGGTCATGCCAGCAGATAATACTCTATTGGCTGTGTTTCAGGAAGTGCCTTAATCAGAAAATTTTAACTGAACTGCTCTTTAATGAAGGCTATAGCTCATTCTTGCTGACAGAAAAGACAATTTCTCAGAATTTCAGCATAGCAGATAGTATTAAGTTTGTTTACTGAGGGAGTGCACTGACTTTAGTGGTCCTGTTTCAGGTATAGTCCAGGTGTTTATAATCATGGAAAACAAAACAGCGGCAACAAAAAAATTTACAGACATCTGTAAAGCAGTTTAGCAGAAAGCAATTTTGACACACTTTCACCAGAAAAGAGAACAATGAATTACAAAGGGACGGATTCATTGACATATAAACAGGTAACAGTACACAGACTATTTGGCATTCAGTAAATAGCTGTACAAAATGTGTAGACTCTCCAAACAAAGGGAAATGGCACAATATGTTAATGACAGCTTAAATAGCCCATTACATGCTAATTATAGGCTTTTGACCTGTACACCAAAACTCTTTGGATACAGCATGGTTACAATTAGAAAAAAGTGTGTTAGCAGTTGCTGCTTCTGTTACTATGCTGTATGTGCAACAGGCTTTAAATAAGAGTGCTGCTGCTGGTGATGCTGCTAGACCTTGGGCAAGAAGTAGGCATTTAGACTCCATTTGACTAAACATGGACTACATGACATATAAATTGCTGAGAAATAGAGGGTGGACAGGGAAACACTGGAGGAAATTTGCAACATCTACTGCCTCCACCTCATGCCACAAGAAAATCATGGAGAACCCATCCCAGTGGAAACAAGGGTATAGGTAGCATTATGTATGCTAATGGCACTTTTCAGATACCAACAGGTGATATTTTAGGAGTGTCAAAGGCCTCAGTAATATCACATCAGTTTTGAAATGCAATACTACTACATGCAAGGGATAATCATTTTCCCACACACCTCACAGGAGAGAGAAAGAACCATACAGGAATTCTATGTAGTTGCACACTTCCCTGAGGTGTTGGAGGTCATGGATTGTACACACATAGAAATAAAAGCCCCACATGGGGAACAGAGAAGGAGGTACATCAACAGAAAAGTTTTCCACTCTATAAACTGTGAGGTTCTCTGTAATATTCAAGGGCTCATCTACAATATCTGTGTAGGTAATCCAGACAGTTTCCACACATTACACATATGGCACACATGTAAGCTGTGCACCAAATTTGCTAGGAGTGACATTCATCAGGGGTACCTTGTAGGGGATGCAGGTTATGCACCTGAGCCCTTTCTGATGACAGCCATGAGAAATCCACACAGCCCCACTGAGCAAGGAAACAATGATGCCCGTACTCAAACTAGGAATGTCATAGAACATGTGTTTGGATTGCCTAAATCAAGGTTTGATTGTTTAGACACATCAGCAGGTGCACTGCAGTATGATCCAGGTACCTTTGTCAAAATACTTAATGTCTGTGCCATGTTAGCAACATAGTTCTCAGGAAACAACTTCAACTAGGATAGCAAGTGTCAGGACCACAGTTTCAAAGACGAGAGGCAGAGCCAACAGTAGTAGCAGCAGCAGATAGAGATGAGGAGTATGAGGGTGTACCACTTGCTGCAGATAGTACTGGCAGACAGAGGCATGCACAGAATGCAATTGCTCTGGCTAAGAGTCAAAGGATTGCAGTCACTACCTAGATCAAAGCCTAAGATCCCATACTCATACAAATGGGAAACTGATGCCTGTCCAACTCCACAACCTTTTCTTAACTATGTAATAGCTGAGTTCTGATAGTATCAGAAAGGGACAATCCCCAATGACACAATTGTTACCTGCGGTAATGACAAGGTAAATGTGAACCTATAAAGAAAAAAATATATAAAAATGATTACTCTCATATTGAAATATATATATATGCCTCTAAGCAGAACATTTTCTAAGGTGTATAGTTATGTCATTAGCATCTCCTGTGTCAGATTTTTGCAAAATATACACTTATGTATTAGAACCAATACTGTGCATTACAGTTGACCGCCATCTATAAAACATGAAACAGGTCCATTATATCCTAATTTGTACAACTATACCAAGAAACAAGACTGAAGTACGTAATACTTCCACTGCTTTACTTGCACTACTAACTGAAATACAATGAGGTTCAACAGTTATATAAGCTATCATTCACAAATGAGTAGGAGCAAGAACTCAAAAACTTTTTGTCTGCAATATATATTGATCAATGCAACCTTGTGAATTAGCAAGCATTAGCTATCCACTATGTGCATATGGCATATCTGCAACCATAAGTCACAAAGACATGTTCAAAGGGCACGGCACAGTCATCACCATTTGCTCAGGGTGGGGTGGGGGATGTTAGGAGGGTAAGGCTGACACCAAAGAAGTGAGTGATTTGCAATTAAGTAAAAACATGTGTCTGTTGAAGTATTCTGTGCTTAGATTCAGTAACAACAGATGTCTCAACAGTCGTGTTTAAATAGCTTACATGTGTGTGAGGTGGTGGTATGGGTATATGAATTTTTTTTTCAATGTGTGTCTGAATGAACACAATCAAGCACTGTGCTAGCACGATGTCCTGGCATCTCAGAGAGGTGTGAGCCATGCATGGTAGATTAGTCAGTTCAGGGTTGTTGATCCAAACCACAAGAATTAAATCTGCCAGGAATGACACTGCTGCTTCCACGGCCCTTGCTAGAAGTCTGGGTGCTACCTGAGTGATTCTCATGACTACATCCAGGACCATTACCCCACAATCACTGACATAGCAGTGGTAGTGTTACTATGGGAGCAAAATCTTGCACGGCTAAGTCTACTAACACCAGAAGATGTGGTGGCTGTCTGGTCACATGGATCCTTACCCTCCCCCAATAGACATTCCATCACAGACACTGCCTGTTCCAGTGTGCTAATCATCCTGTCCAAGGAATCGCCCACATGGTTCAGGGAGTCATGCACATCAGAATGCATAATGTTTAGTACTGTTACTATCTGTTCTGGAGCTGTGATGGAACATGCCTGTGCCTCCACTATGGCAATGCACATATGGCTGGTGGCACCTAATAACACATCAGCATCAGGAGGAGGGTGGAAAGCAGGCATCCTCTGATCACCTATACCAACTCTTCTGTGTGACACCTTACCCTCACAATGGTTATGGGGAGAAGCAACCAACTCTGCAACCAGATTAACCACAGTATCCTGATCAAATATATCACCCTTAACCTCTCCTATATCAGAGGTCTCTATGTAATGGTTATGTGTAGGCATATTTATTATATCTGAAATATAGGCAGGGGATGTGGAGCCACAATCTAATTGTCAGGCTGACTCTCTGCACCCCCAGACAGTGCCTCTTCATCTGCACCATATTTAACATGTCATTTGCATACTCACAGTGCTCACAGGGCTGACTCTGCACTATATACAGGTAATTGTGTGGCTAATGGTACTGTATCATACTGGTGAGACTGTCTGGATCCAGAGAGCTCAATACTACTAAATAAACACAACTTTTGGAGAATGATCTATATTCTACACTGCTTTATTGTCAAGGTATGTTGATATTTCTTGCATAATGATTTAGTGTGACATTAAAGGGTGAATTGCAATGCCCACTCAAAAAAAAAATTTTTATCAATGTTTTTTCTTTATCTATTTCTTTTGGCATAACCCATGTATATCAGTTATGTCTGAAAAAAGGTACCAGACATATATTTTGTTGACTGCATTTAATTCCTATGTATACAGTTATTGCAGATGGTTGTCTTTTAACTTTGTAACAAGGTCTAGCATTTTTACCTGTTAGCACATAGAGAAATGTGCTAAGTTTGTGATTTCTACCTGACTGCCCTCCACAGCATTGAAGATGGCAGGTATAATAGTTGCCTTACATTTCTGCTGCTACATTGTGATTTGTTAGTATTAATGCTGCAAAGTATTACAAAAACCTTGTTTTCTGCATTACAGAACTGTTATAGATTGTTGTTGATATTCCATTTAGAATATTTGGGGGTGGGGGAGCTGCTGTCCTGACTTGTGTGTAGTCATTACATGGCTAAGTAAAGGTTGTGGAATTTGATAGGGATCAGTTTTTCTATTTGTATGTGCATGCGATCTTAGACTTTTAGGTAGTGATTATGTCTGCTATCAGTGCTGGGCATAGTGTGCATGATTCTGTCTGCCACATCTTCTGCACGTGGTGGGTCCCTCTGCATCTCCTCATCTGTAATCTGTTGTTGCTGGCCCTGTCTGTGGTCCTTCCACTTGCTGATCTTGCTGAATCTATTTCTTGGGTTTCTTGGGAATTCTGTTGTGTAACAGTGCACAGACTGTAAGTATTTCAGCAGAGGTTCCTGGATCATACTGCAGTGCACCCTCTGATGTGTCTAAACACTGGAACCTGGATTTAAGCAATCCAAACACATGCTCTTTAATATTGTTAGTTTGAGCATGGGCCTCATTGTAGCCTTGCTCAGTGCAGTTGTGTGGGTTTCTTAAGGGTGTCATGAGCCAGGACTGAAGTGCATAACCTGCATCCCCTACTATATGCCCTTGAGGGATGTCACTCCTGGCAAACCAGGTGTACAGCTCGCAGGTGTGTTATATGTGTGAGTTGTGAAAACTGCCTGGGTTATCTGCACAGATATTGTAGATGATCCCTTGGGCACTGATGTACCTTTTTCCCTGTTCCTCTGGTGAGGGCTTTTATTTCCATGTGTGTGCAATCTATGATGCCCACTACTTCAGGGAAGTATACTACTCCATAGAGTTCTCGCATGGTTCTTTATCTCTCCTGTGGGGTGCATGGGAAAGAGATATGATCCCTTGCATGTTGTAGCATTGCATTTAGAAAATGATTAATTTAAAAATCGATGTAATATTCTTAATGCTGATGTCTGTGATGTCCCTAATATATACTCTGGGTGTCTCTGGAAAGTTCCTGTAGCTAGTATACTTACTGCTGAACATACCTTTGTTTCCGCTGGGATGGGTTCTCCACAATTTCCCTCAAGCCCGTGGTGGGTGCTGCAAAGGATACATTTTTCCTGTAGTGTTTTCCTGCCCACCCTGTATCTCGCAGCAATTTATGTGTCATGCAGTCCATGATAAGTCAGACAGGGTCTAAACACCCTCCTTCTTCTTGGCCAGGGTCTGGCAGGGTTTACTATCAAAAGGTAGAGTGCAGGTTCGGCAAACATGGGACTGCCGGAAGTCATTAGGCTGCTTCCCGTGTTGCCGACCTACACTACTGGGAATGGTCAGTACAGCAAATGCCACTATGCATTCACACATATGTAGTCAACATTTCGACTAGAGATCGCACTACAGTGTGGATCGGGAAATTACCCTTTTCCCCACTGTAGTGCAGTCTCGGAGTTGGAATATATAATTTACAGGGGGTGTGCAGGTTCAGGGTGGCTTGGCCCCCTACAAAAATGTTATGTCACGTGATTTGCCATAATGAAGTGCAAAACTAATGTTGAAAGTGCAAATATGATCTTTTCGCTATATGCACTTCGACATTCTGACCTAATTAGTATTCTGGAAGTGGTTTTGTGAAGGTGATATTTTGAACAGATTACATTGTGCCATTCGAATATTTGATAGTAAACCTCTGGCAGCAGCAGCAGTAGAAGCAGCAGCACCCTGATTTAAAGCATGTTGCACATACAGCATGAGAATAGCCGCAGCCTACCCCCTAACCTGTTTTTTTTCCCTAAGTGAAGTTGTGCTGTATTCTGAAGAGTTTTTGTGTACAATACAAATGCTTACACTGAGTGTACATGATTGCTTTATATTTTCCTGAATAGCAGTGTCATATTGGGTTGGTTAATTAGCATGTATTTAGGTTCATAGGTGAACACTTGGCAAATTGCCTTGAAGGAACAGTTTAAACCAATACAATAATTTGAGGTTAGAATCCATCCCTTTATCTTCACTCTGTGGTCTATGATGTGAACACATCATTACCCTGCTGCTATATTAATGTGTTTGCTCCCTATTGTGATGCCTATCTTGTACTGACCTTTGCATGAAAGTCAGCACAGAGCAATACAGAGTTGCCATTCTAAGTTCAATACTTCAAGATATGATTACGCATGTACTAATATTTTGACATCATTAGTCTAAGTGAGCTAGGCAGCGCCATGCTCAAAGAGTAACATGAAAAAAAAGAAAATCAAACATTTATTGTTTTACGTTGCACAATGTTTGTATGTCTGTATTAATTTTCTCAATGGGTAATCGTGATTTCAGAATGATGTCTCAATTAATTCAATAATTTAATGTATGTCTGCTCTACAGTGTTTACACTTGCAACTGTGTTACAAGTTTGGTTTATCTGTTCTCACACAATCTATCACTATTATTCTGCAGTGCACTGTCTGGGTCTATGTCATAGGGAATAGCCACATTGTTGAACATCATCTCATTGATAGTGCATGCCATCAAACCCTCACACCCCCCGCTAACTATATATACCAACTCTGAGATCACACTGCAGTGGGGAAAAGGGCAAATTCCTGATCCTTACTGTGACGAGATCACAGTTAGAATGGTTTGACGGCCTGCATTGTTGACAAGATGATACACTTGACAGTGTGGCCATTCATTGATATGACACAGGCCTGTTCACTGTCCTATGTATGACATGCATGTTTCTCTTGTCAATGCGTATAGTGCAAGCATGAGACAATACGTGTGTAATCATCCCACAATGAAATTGCAGGAAAGTTTGATTGATAATCCACTGATTTACAACAGTGAATATCTATTGCATCCCATAATGGGAAACACGTCAGTGTCCCTCAGAGTAAAGCAATGTGCATGAAGGACAATATCTAAATGTTAGTAGAGAAATATGTAATTACATGTGACAATCATAGTAATATTACATTGCCCTGTGCACACATATGCATTTGTTGCACAACTTGTGATGCACAGTATCATCTGTTCGAAACAGTGGATTTTCAATAAGTACAAATGTTCTATTTCACATTGTTAAAGTCTGTCTTCTCCTGTTATGCTAATATTACTGTTCTGTCTAGATTGTAAAACTAGATAGATAGGAAGGTCAGTGCTCAACACGGGGAACTTCTGTGAGTGTGAGTGGAGATGTTTACATTTAGGGGAACTTGTCCTACAGTACAGCTGTACTCAGTCAACTTCTACTCTCAGGGAAGACTATAAACTGCTAGATGACTCCACCATCCCCTTATCATAGCCTTTCATATGGCCTTTACAGACAGTTTATTTAAGGGCATCCTTGATATAAAATCACCCCACTCCAAAAATATTTATATAATAATCAACGCTGCTTAATACCATTCCTTTAGACTCAGAAATCCTGCATATTCCTTTGTTAAATAAAAGTCATTCATTATTTTTACATAACCAAGCACTTCAAAATTACTGTAAAGAATGGCTAGGCATTTTCTGCAAGAACCACCTATCTTAGTATTCTTCCAAACTGGCAACATTCACATATTATTTTTCACTTCCCAGTTTGAAAAGAACTCCAATATCCTATAGTCTGTGTACAAATACCATATTTCCCTGAAAATAAGACCAGGTCTTATACTTTTCCCCCGCTGAAATATGCATTAGGACTTATTATCAGGGGATGCCTTATTTACCCCCCCCCCATACAACAATCTACATTTATTCATTTATTCA
This sequence comes from Protopterus annectens, assembly GCF_019279795.1. NCBI lineage: Eukaryota > Metazoa > Chordata > Ceratodontiformes > Protopteridae > Protopterus > Protopterus annectens. The sequence continues at coordinate 117,320,216 of NC_056732.1, forward strand.
TGTACAAAAATTGACATTTATTCATGTATACAAATCGTTATTTATTCATGTACAAAAATCAACATTTATTCATGTACACAAATCGACATTTATTCATGTACACAAATTGACATTTATTTGGTACTTTTCTGGTATTAGGCAACAGTTCTAGGTAACGCATAAACAGTTGTGTGAGAATTTTTGATAAGCAGTGCAACAAACACTTCGTCAGAATATCTACACCTTGGCTTTCACAGTGCAATATTTCATACTTAACAGAAAGTGCAGAAAAATCTCAATGCATGTGTACTGGAGGAGGGGAATAAAACAGGTGAATAACTACCACTTTTTGAGTGGTGATGCTTTCTTTATTCCTTACCCAAACCGTAAGAGAAGAATGATGGAAAGCCATAAAAATGAAGTCTGGGAACTAGTGGCCTTACTTTGTAATTACCTCTTGATAATGAAACATTACCTTAATACAATAAAGTAAAAAAACTGACAAGAGCTTGCTGGCAGCTGAAAGCAGAAGCAATCCATTCTGTTGGCCTGATAACGGAAAAGTTATTCAAATGCAGTCATGTCATCTTCTTCTGGAACATTGTCATAAGTCTCCAACCCCCGAATTCTGGCCTGAATTTCTTGCGACTCCATTTCCTGTAGAACCACTGGCCCCAATTTGTCATGCCTAACAACAGAGCTCTCCTTAAATGAGTACTGCTTGTCCATGTAGCCTGCTCATAGTGCATTGGCAACACAGCAATCAGTGATTTTATCCCATGACTTTTTCACCCAGGTCACGACCTCTTGCAGGCTAGGATTCACAAAGTTTCCTCAATGATTTCTCTCCATTCTATTTTCAATGTAGTCATTGAGTTCCATGCACAGATGGTCCTTGAATGGCTTGTTTATTGCAATATCAAGAGTCTGGAGATAGGCAGTCATTCCTACAGGAATCATTATTTGATCTATTCTTCTCTGTGCAAGGAAGTTCTTCATGTCTTTAGCGCGGTGAGTGCTGGCTGAATCCCAGACTACCAGACCTCTTTTGCCACCTCACAAAACAAGTGGCAGCATTACATTGACCCACTTCCTTATAACTGCTTGTGTACACCAGACTTTTTCGGTTTCAAGAATGTAAATGCCTGAAACACGTTCAGTCTTATCTTTCTTGCCTTTACTAATGATTAGAGGTAGGGTTTTCTTTCCATCTAGAAGAAGAGAGCTGGTATTTAGAAAAGTCGATGCCATAAACAAAGGACTTGAATGCAAGTGCACATTTAATAACTTCAGTGTCTTCCAGCTTGAACAGTGTTGTCAGTCTTCTTAGAGACATTTCATATCGCTGAAGGAAGCAATCAAGCCAGTGTTGTGATGGTTTGAATTCTTTTGGGGATATTTCTAACTGTGTAGCCATTGCAAGGGCAAATGCTTGAATATCAGCCCTGCGCACAACCAAAGCCTTTGCTCTCCTGTTAGCAATCCATTTACAGATGATGTCTTCCAGCTCAGGAAATAATGGTTGCCGATCTGATCCACACTTGCACTTCTTAGCATTTCCCTTGTCCACCTGTTGACTGAGGTTACCATACTCTGCTCACCATTTTCAGACCATTCAGAGATCTAACTTCTTCTCTTTACAGAAAGTCATCAGATTCTTTGCCCGGGAGTTCTCCACGATTCCTTTCTTTTACTCGATGGAATAGCTCTTTGTTTTTGGACTCATCTTGTCTGGGGGGTTAATTGAAGACTTACGAGACAGGAGTGGCAACAAAAATGGTGACAGGTAAGAAGACACAACCACACCCGTTCGTTATCAAGTGCGCACGTTTTACATGCGTTGTCTGTACTTTGACCAATCAAAGTACACTTGCCAGTGTTAATGGGCCAAGGATCTCAAATGTCAAGTGTGAGTGAGGATTAAGGTTACAGTAAGAATCATGGAGGACTCCCGGGGAAAGAATTTTGTGACTTTCTGCAAAGAGAAGTTGGGTGTCCGAATGGTCTGAAAATGGTGAGCAGAGTACAATAACCTCAGTCAACAGATGTCAATAATATTATTATTTTATAATTCAACACATCTGTTGTATGTTGTTGACTATCTTAACTGGGGCTTATTTTTGGGGTAGGGCTTATATCATGACCACCCTGAAAACCATGCTAGGCCTTATTCTCTGTTTAGGTCTTATTTACGGAGAAATATGATAGCTCCCTAACAATCTGATTCTTTATTTTGCACTTAAATCATTACTAAATAAAAATGCAGACATGCCAGGAACATCCCCTGAATGTAGTAAGTTTAAGCCATTTTTATGGGAGGATTGTACTTGATACTTTGCCATATGGGATTAAGTTGAGAGCACAAAAAAAAGAAAAATACAATGTTCATAACAGTCTTCTTCCAAGCAACAGTAGTCATATAAATAGCTAAAAAAATAACTATACGCAGCTAGCACGGTGTCAAAGTAAGGTAGATTTTGTTAAGAAATGGTAAGTTGTACATTACCCAGAACTGCACTGTAGATTTCATCTTGTCCACTACTTGCAGTCACTTTTTTCTACACTTTCTCAGGTACGAAATGCTATATCTAAAGTGCTGATGTTGTCACACGAAAAAAGAATTCCATAAGCAGAATCTAAAAACCTGAAACTAGCACTCTTTTACTTTTTCAACTGAAGTCGAGCAGCAAGCAAATGTCTATCCAAAGTACAGACTGCTATCTCCAAAGTCCAGGGATAGCTATAATTGCAACATCATCTGCATAAGACAAAAAGGTGGGTATAGGAACTCCATGAGGCAATGACATAGAATCCTTCAGTAACACTATAGCAGTAGACAATACAGCATTCATAACAAGCCTAAAAAACAAACTACTCAAGGGACTTCACTGACACACCCATCTATCAATGTGCACTGATTGAGAAAGCCACCCATTCATTAAACATCTCCTCCCTTTTGGTGATGAGTAGACTGAACACACTCAAAAATCCTAAACCAAACACTATAGCAATGCAAAATCTGCTAATCTGTGGTATTTTCTAAGATATCAAACATCTTGCATGTATCACAGAACAAAAAAAGAAAATGCCTTTATCTAAAAAAAATTGAACCCACTGTCTCTTTAACCAGTAATAACATGCTATGAGGTTGAGTACCTGGTATAGTATAAACACTATTAACAATACATCATGAAGAACAGACCTAAGCTGTAACTGTAAGATTTTGCGATGATTTTGTAGTCTGTATTGCATAATGTAGCAAGGCAACAATTACTGAGGTCCGTTTTGTCCCCCTTTTCCATATGAATTTGATGACTATATCCTTATATTCTGACGGGAAATGCCACAAGCCAACCATCTATTTTAAATAACTAAGAAACAGCGTTTCATTACAGGAATTAATGTCTTATAAAATTGTAATTAAAGCCCTAAAAACCTGGAACTCTGTCAACATTCATCGACTATAACAAAGTATCTAATTTTTTTCCATATGGAAGCATATGGCTGCATCCAGTCAGTATCTGATATCTGACAAGCAGCCCAATGAAAATCGGGTGTAATGGCCATGCAATGGTAATAAAGACATGTACTCATGTACTACACATATTACCCTCTTCAAACTAGATCTTTCCTTCACCATCCTTACATCCAGTGAACATATTTTCTTCATGTCACCATGTCCTTTTTACCTGGGGAAATAGGCATTGCCAAATTAGTAAATCATGCATCTTTTTCTCATTCATTGCATAAATCTACCTTCATGCAAGTAGACCAAGAACTGTAGTGAATTATCATACCCCTATGAACATTCAACAGACTTTGAACATGACATTTCCAAAGGTCTTCATTCCGTGAAAAGGCTTTAAGCCTTTTGAACCTTTAACCAAAGGAAGCAAAAAGTGATCCAGAACTCCCCATGTGTACAATGATCAAAAACAAACAAACTGTAGCCCCGCTTTACTTCAGAAAGTTAACAGGAATACATTACGTAATCAATTTCTGAATGTAGAGGTTGCCCATGACATGGGGAACTACATTAACTCATCATAAATTGCCAACAGCTAACAATTCTTTCCAGATCTTCTCATCCATTATATATATATATATAATATATATATATATATATATATATATATATATATATATATATATATTTTTTTTTACAGGTTTACCTTCATAAGTGCGTTATGCACTCGTGCGACTCCACTTTGTGTGAAAGGAGGTTTGCAAAGTTGCAAAACCTACACAAAATTTGTCCAAATGTGCAATGGGCAAATGCACATTGGCATTCGCTCATTGCAGATTCGACATTGTGGGTGTGGAGTGCACTATAGCGGGGATCGGGGAATGATCCCATTCCCCAATGTAGTGTGATCTCGGATTTGGTATATTAAAGAGGGGGGTGTGGGGAGTGGAGCCCCCCACATGGGGGATTCAGGGGGGTCTGCTCCCCTGCATTACGATGTGTCTTCGACATTTTAGTTTGAAAGTCAGCGAATCAGCTGTTCGATTTGCTGACTTTCGAATTTTTGAGAATGTCGAAGGTTGAATTTCGCGCATTTGGTTTGCCCAAATTGTTATTGTCCGTTATGACAATATGAAGGTAAACCTAAATAGATAGATATAGATATATATATATATATTTCACAGCTAAAATCATTAAATCTAAGTATATGCATATTGACTAACAGAAGAGGTTAACTTCTCCATACAACTGTATTCTACACATGCCATCCGCATATACATAAAGTGCTATTAATCTGCACACAACCACATATAAACGTGTACCTATAATGAGACCTCTACCATGTTTGAAATCTATAACATCCAGAACCTGTGCATATTTATCTCTAAAAGAACAACAAATCCTGAATAGCGATCTACAGCAAATATAAAAAAATACCATTCCACAAGAATGCAAGCTGATGCCTTTGCAATAAATTTAGAAACCTGAACATCCACTGAACATAAAACATCTTATGTCCTGTGTGCACATCAGCTGAGTACTGCTAACCTCCTGGCATCATTAATCAAACTAGGTAAAGAACAGAAAAGTAACCCATCTCCCATAGATTATCATTCATGAGTTTGATGCCTAAACTTTTTCCTATATTTCTGCACTTTTTTTCAGAGGTGCAAACCTCCATTTCATCTTCCATTTCACTAGGGATCTGGTCTAAACTCACCTCTTCTTCCCACCTGCAGAACCATCACATTCATTAAGACTTACAGAAAGGTCTAGAAACACAGAAGGTTTTGCATGTAAACAACTGATGTTATGTTGTCCATATCTCACCTTTGTTCTTGCTGTTTGGGTTCGGAGCTGATCTTCGGCTCTGACTCGGCTGTATATTATAGCTTGAGAGCTTTTACTGGCTTGAGGCTAGCCCCTATCCCAGCATTCCTAGCTGTAGTTACCCAGACCTCATTTGCCACTTGAATCGTTGAGATTACGAATACTGGCTCAGGCTAAGTGTTTTTCATTTGTTGTATTTTTGAAAGAAAATCTCTCATTTATCTTATCTAACTTGTAATAATAGTTTTCCCTTGGTTTTTCTACCTTCCCTATCCCATCCTAGTGACTTGCATTTGTTGTGGACTAACTGTCTTTCTCTCTGGCCCTTTTCCTCTTCTAAACCCATTTAACTTAGAGAGTTCTTCCTTTTTTATTGCCTTCTTTCAAGTTTAAGGAGTTGCCGATTAAGTTAGAGGCTCTCCTTAGGTGGGGAGTTCGCCATTTAACTTAGAGGCTTTCCCCTTTCTCTTTTTTCCTGTCGGTATTTAAAAAAAAAAAAATGGGGGGGATTTTTCCCAGTTATTGGCTATTTTTTTCTTGTTGGTAGTGCTTTTGTTTGTCTTTGTCTAGTTTAGATACTGCTGTTTGACATTATTTCGAAAGACTCTGGCCAAGGAATCGAAACCTTCAGGTTTCAAAAAGTGCGATTCGTGCTGTCAAAAGATGTCCCTTATGGATGGACACATGAGTTGCGTGTACTGTTTAGGACCTGTTCACCTGCAGGATTCGTGTTCAATTTGCCATGCATTTAGTTCATGAGTCCTGCAGGAAAGAAAGAACAAATTAATCTTAAGAGGTTTACTGACGGGCCCCTTTGATGCTGCTATGGGAGGGGACTCAGCCAGCCAAAAAATTGGAGAAATCCAAACCTTTATTCTCTTCAGCTCCGAGTTCAGGTCTATCTAAAGAGAAGGGCAAGCTACAAGCTAAGTCGGACCCAACAGTCGGTTCCAACAAGACACTCTCACCTACGGCTCCATCTGTTGTTTCAGAGCCAGTAAGGTCTCACAAGTGATCCAGGTCTCCTGCCTTGGAACTAATGTGGTCTGCTCCACAGTCACTTTTATTACAATCTGTGGCAGGCAGTCACCAGTCTTCAGCCAATTCCTCTCGATCATTCAGGAGCCTCTCGGATGATGATGTGGAGGGGGTGGTGAAGAGGCTTCTTAGGACACCGGCATTAGCTAAAATACTTTCAGGCCCATCCCAGACGGAAATGGTGCCGACAACCCAACCAACACATGTCTCGATTCCTCCTTCAACTCCTCTGAGCTCTGAGCCAGAGTGTATGGAAGTCATAGTGGTGGAACCGTCGGTTCCAGTAACTTCCGGTCTTTCAGTTCCAACTACCGCTCCGATCTCCTCGATACCCCCTTCTATCGAGGGATCTGGAAGCCGATGCTCCCTCATTGGCTCCGAGGGGGGAGCGGCATCGGACCCGTGTCTGACCTTATTCTCCTCTCGGAACTTTGGCGCAGGTCATCTTGGCTCCTACATTGGCCTCGAAGCTGTTGCCCTCAGTTTGGAGGAAGTCTCTGGCTTCTTCGGAACCGGAGATTCTTTTGGGTTAGGACCACAATGCATTTGAGGTTATGAGGAGCATGCTGTCTGCTGAGACAGCTCCACCCTCAGCTCCATTGGCTCCTTTGCCTTTGGTGCCGATGTCCGCCTCCAAACCTCCCCACCCCAAGCATAGGGAACCCATGCTCTAGGACACCCAATTGGGCAATCCCACCTCTTCCGAAACCTCCCCTGAGCACCCCTCGGAGGAGGTCCCTTGGGAGAGGACTTGCAAGAGGAAGCATGTGGACTCGCCTGAGTCCTTGACATCAGACACAGACTTGGATGACTCAGAAGGGTCCCCACAGTCACCCTTTGAAGATGTCTCTTTTTCAGACATCTTAGAGATCCTTAGACAGAGGGGTGACTGGAAGTCCCTTCCCCCTTTTGAAGATGAGTCAGTGTACCTGGATGCATTCGGTTCCCGACCCTCCACCTCTTGGGTATCTCCCCCTTTCAACCCACTATTGCATGTAGTGAGTCAAAAGGCGTGGAGTTCTCCAGACACGATGGAACCAGTTCCACAGAGGCCCAGTAAATTCATAACAGCCCATGAAGACAGACTTTTTTTATCCAAAGGTGTTCCTGTTGATGCTGTGGTGGTGGTGGCAGCCACCAAGAAGAAATTTGCGGAAACTTCTTCATCTCTTCATCCACCGAATAAAGAGTCTTGTATGATGGACAGATACGGGAAGCGTATGTTTTCTTCAGCGACCTTTACACTCAGGTTGCTGAACTATTTGTCCCACTTTACAAGGCTTCAAAGGGATCTCCTCAAAGAGTTAGGAGATACCTTACAGGATCCTACAGCTGCGGGAGCCTCGTACAAGGCGGCTTCTCAGCTTGCGACCTTGACTTCAGTGATTAACTCCTCCATGCTGCTAATTTCTTACATAGCCGATGGGGCGAGCAGGGTGGCATGCATAGGGGTAGCCTTACACAGACACTTCTGGATGTGCCTTTGTCATTTTGCAGAGCCCTTCAAGTCTTCCTTTACCAACGCCCCCTTTCACGGCTCATCCTTGTTTGGACCTCAAGTAAAAGAGACTCTTATCAGGTGTGAACACTATGTCAATACTCTCTCTGCCGTGGGAGTATGCTTTTCTGCTCCATCTAAGCCTTACCCTAAAGGCCAGAAGAGCATAAAAATGTGGTTCTGCAAATCTCAGGGAGCTTCGCCTGACACGTGGAGATTTTTTCCCCCAGGGGCAGAGGGGGAAATAATAATGGAAGATGCTGATCTCGCAGCAGGGAGGGTCCACAGAATCAGCGTGACAGAGATACCTTCTCTGGTAGGCCCTTCAAGCACTCCTGAAGGGAGGCCCAACTGTCCAACTCCAGAGACAGTTGGTTGGAGGTTATCCTTGTACCCAAAAGCCTGGCAGACAATCACAGAAGACACATTGGTACTATCAATAATATCCGGAGGTTACAATACCCCTTCTCTCAACTTCCCCTGTCAAAAAGACAAAACTCTATCCCAGATGTTCCACCCAGTTTTTGGGATCAAGCAAACCTAGAGGTTCAAAGGTTACTAAGAAAAAGAGTCATCCAGGAAGTCCCCACAGACCAAATTGAATCTGGAACTTACTCAAGGTTCTTTTTGGTTCTAAAGAAAACAGGGGACTGGAGACCCATATTGGATCTCAGCAGGCTGAACAAATCAGTCTATAAAACAAAGTTTTGGATGGTAACACTGCAGTCCATTCTTCCCTTTCTGGGACAGGACAATTAGATGCACTCTATCGCTCTCCAGGATGCGTACCCCACATAAAAATGGACAGATGGTCAAGGAGATATCTACACTTCCGGCTGGGAGCCAGTCATTATCAGTTCAGAGCTCTGCCCTTTGGTCTCACCACAGCCCCCAGGGTGTTCACCAAATGGATGACAGTAGTTACGGCTCACCTGAAGGGTCTAGGATTCCGGGTGTTTCCATATCTAGATGACTGGCTTCTTACTGCCACCACCAAGCATCAACTAATCAAGGCAAGGGAATCCACAATTCACTCTTGTTCTCAACTAGGGATCACCATAAACTACGAAAAGTCTGCCTTGTTGCCTTGTCAATATATTACATTTATAGGGGCGGATTTAGACACAAGGGCCATGATAGCAAAGCTGCCTCAAGAAAGAGTATTAACGATCCGATGCCAAGTTGCAATGCTGTTCACACAAAAGAGAATCCAGGCAAGATTTGTCCTCAAGGACCTGGTTTCTATGGCAGAGGCAATCACTCTGGTCCCTATGGCTCACTTCCACATGAGAATTCTACAGTGGCTCCTATTTGCACAATGGTCATTCCAGGATTTACCCATGTCACATCAGAGTCTAATCACAGAATCGTGCAAAAAGGATCTGGAGTGGTGGCTTCACTATGGTAACAATAGACTGCCCATTTCTACCCTCCAACCTGTAGTCACAGTGACAAGGGATGTTTCCTAGATTGGGTAGGGGGGCATTATCTGGGACAGACTGTTCAAGGGACTTGGCAGGAACACAAATACCACTTGCACATCAATGTCCTGGAGATGAGAGCATTGCTTCTGGAATTACAAGCACTTCAGGATTCTGTATCTACAGGGACTATAGCAATTCAGAGAGACAATATGTTGGTAGGATGGTACATCAACAAACAGGGTGAAACCAGATCTTACCCCTTGTGCAGAGAGGCCCTATGAGTTTGGCAATGGGCAATATCTTCCCAATGCTGTCTGGTTGCAACACACATCCTGGGGAAATCCAGTGCGATAACGGACAAGCTCAGCCAGGCTATCCTGATGCCTCATGAGTGGTCTCTGAAACAGTAAGTTGCAGACTTGATTTTTTTGTAAATGGGGCTAGCCATGCTATGATCTGTTTGTTACCCCCCTCAACAACAAATGCAGTAGCTACTTTGCCCTAGTCCCACCACCGGGACAGTCGCCCAGGGATGCACTTGTTCACGATTGGCCCCCAGGACTGCTTTATGCCTTTCCACCTTTTCCCCGATCCCCAAGGTTCTTCAGAAAGCACAGTCATTGGGTGGCAAGTTAATCCTCATTGCCCCTTACTGGCTTCACCAGATATGGTTCCCATTCCTTTGGCCTCACCAGCAGAGGGAGCCTTGGATCCTGAACCCAGCACCAGATCTTTTGATCCATCAGTCAGCGGCTCGCCATCCTTCCATCCAAACTCTCAAGCTCACAGCGTGGTTTTTCCACTTCTTGTCTTAGCCAGGCTTCCAAATGTTTTTCCAGCAGTTCAACACATTTTGATTTCCTCCCATAGTAGGAAACTTTATGGTAGTAAATGGAAGAGGTTCTCTTGTTGGGCAGGCAAATATCAGGCTGATCCCTTTATTGCCCTCATTTCTAAGATTCTTGAATTTCTTGCTGAAACCTTTGAGCAAGGAGCAGCTGCAGCTACTGTCTGAGTTCAGTTAGCTGCCATTTCTTATTTCCATATGGGAGAAATGGGGTCCAATATCATGTCATATATGCTATGCAAGGCATTCCTAAAAGGAACTACCCTCTTAAGACCTCAGATAAGGGAACCTCTCTCCTCCTGGGATCTAAATTTAGTTTTAGATGCTCTGATTCTTCCCCCCTTTGAGCCATCTGCTTCTTGTCCACTCAAATTTCTGACTTGGAAGACCCTTTTCTTGGTTGCTATTACCTCAGCCAGAAGGGTTTCAGAATTACAGGCCTTATCTATTCATCCCCCATACTTGTTTTTCCACAAAGATTGGGTTTCTCTCAGAACCAACCCCTTTTCTTACCCAAGGTATGTTTTGACTACAAATTGAAGCAATCCATAGAGCTTCCTGTTTTCTTCCCCAGTCATGGCAACAAGGCAGAGTATAAGCTTCATCAATTGGACATTCTTAGACTTTTACATTTCTATTTACACAGGTCCAAGGACTTTAGAAAATCTGACTAACTGTTCATATCCTTTGCTGACAATAAGAAAGGTTGTGCAGTCAGAAAGGTGACGCTATCTAAGTGGCTTTCAGACCCTATAAAATATGCCTACGATTTGTGTAAACAAAAACTTCCAGGAAAAATTAAAGGATACTCAACAAGGGCTTTGGCTACCTCTATTGCTTTTCAAGCCAGACTGCCTTTGGATTCAATCTGTGTGGCAGCTACATGAGCTAATCCTCATACCATTATCACTCATTACAAAGTAGATGTGGACTCCTGGAACAAGGCATCCTTTGGTTCCACGTTTTTTTCCAGTGAGCCATCCAAGAATCAGGTGCTGGGGACACTGTCCCAAACAGCAAGAATGAAGGCAAGATATGGACAACATAACATAAAGAAGTTATGTACTCACCATAGCGTTCCATGTTTGTTGTCCTTGATCTCGCCTTCCTTCTTGCATCCCACCCTCCTTCCCCCTTCCTGGAGGATCGAGAGGAATCCTTTGTTTTTATTGATTATACTGGCTGGGTTTCCTTTTTACCATACCTTTTGGTTAGTCCTACTCTCCCCTTCTTACTATGGCGGATGGGATTACACCTTTATATGCAGGTGTCATCTGTTATGTAAAGTAGAGTATACCTCTTTTCTATTTGTATAGTCTAGTACTGGTTATCACAAATGAGATCTGGGTAACTACTGCTAGGCATGCTGGGATAGGGGCTAGCCTCGAGCCAGTAAAAGCTCTCGAGCCATAGTATACGTCTGAGTCCAACAAGAAGGAAAGCGAGATCAAGGACAACAAACATGGAATGTTACGGTGAGTACATGACTTCTTTTTATCTGTAGTATGACTTACAAATGTCTGTGTTTCTGGGTCAGAAACTTTGAGCAGCTGAAGATATTAGTTGCAAGGCTTTGTAACATATTTTATTTGAACCAATCAACAGTGAGCTAGGTGACCTTATATCCCTAAATACATATCAGCTCAGCTATGTAAAACACAGATCATGTCTGCTCAGCCTGGTTGAGTTCTTTGAAAGGGTTACTGATGGGTATACAGTTCACACTGCTTATCTTAACCTTGCCAAGGCCGTTGACACTCCACTCAATGCTGGCTTTATTGAAAAACTCTTCCCATCTCAGCATTAACCCATACATAGTTCTCAGCTAATTGGCTGTCTGACAGAAAGCATACTATTAAGGTAGAAAATATTTTCTTTAGACATGAAAATGCTGCTAGTGGTGTTCCACAAGGCTCTGTCCAGGGTCCCCTAAACTTTGGTATATATATTTATGTGATATAAAAACTGATATCAAGGGACTATGACTATAAGCTTGCTGATGATTACAAACTGGGGTGGTTAGCAAATCCCATTCTGATACTCAAATTCTCCGGTGCTTGGTGTTTCAAGCAAAGGTAACGTCAACACCAAGAAATGCATAATTGTTTCCTTCGGTAAGTCAAGAATCTCTACATCTTATCCTATACATAACATTCCACTTAAATTTGACACAGTTATCAGGGCCTTCAGTATATATGTTGATAACAGACTCTGTTTTGACCATCACATCAGTGTGCTGATTAGGAAATGTTTTACCTTGTACAGAATATCCTTCATGGTATCTCCAAAGATGTTATAGTCCCACTTTATTCATCCCTTATTAGGTCTATCATTGAATATAATCTACCCCTCAGCATGTTCCTCACTAAGCACCTAAACCAGCTTGAGACACGTCAGTATTTCCTCACCAAAAAGATGTTAGGTCTCAATAACCTTAGCTACTCTGATAGACTAAAAGCTCTGTCCTTCTCAGTGTCATAGAGAATTTAGAGGTATGATCTCTGCTTAGCTTTCCATGCTATGAATGACCCAGCACTCTTTGAACTCCTTCACTTCAGAAGAACAAATGTTAAAACAAACACCTATTCTAAAAACCTAAACCTACACTATAATATTAACAACACCAGATGGAGTAACAGATCCTTAATACCCTAACACAACAAATATTCCATTTATACAATAGGCTGACCTTACCTATCAAGCAGAGCACTTACCTAATAATCTTGAAAAACAGTCTGGCTGGGTGATCAAATTTTCAACAGGGATATATGGAGAAAGTCTGCTTAATGTGGGATACTGATAATCACCCATCAGTACTGGGTGATGTGTCTGCATTTTTTGTTGGTTTCCTTTGGTTATAAGCTTAGTAAGAAACTATGAACCTATAAACTTCAGATTATAGGATGAGGAGGAGGTTTTTGAGGTGATATTTGCTGCAAGAGGAGAGAATATGTTTCCAGATGGAGGAGTTTGAAGAGAAGTGAGCCAAGTAAGAGGCCTGTTGTTTGTTTTACTAGTAGCCAGGTGACTTTAATTTGCATGAAACAGTGATGGTCTTGAGGGAGAGAGTGTATGATCAATCAACATCTTTGACTTGTGATACTCTGCAGCGTGGCCACATTCTTTGAGCATGCAGCAGCTAAAGTGGGAAGGCCATGTTCAAACTGGAAAGGTATTTCTTCCTTGCCAATACCCACCTTTAGGCCTTAGCTTCCTTTTTAAGGAGTGATGTGCCAGTCATACCAGGGGTGAATTCATGGATACACATCCAATTGTCCAACTCATTTTTAAAGGCAGACAGTATGTCACACTGCTTAACATTGAGGAAGTTTATTCTAGACAAGAGGTAGACACTGTGTAACAAATCTATCCCTCCACCGTGTCTTATTTATTTATTGAGTAGATTTAGATCTCTGGCCCCAGTGGTAGTAGAACTATCTGATTTTCAGATGTATAAGAATTTGTGGACTACTAGATCCCTCATGGTCCTATAAGCAAGAAACAAACTGCCCCTAACTCCTATATAGGCTACTCCAGTCTATTTGGTAACTCAGGTCTTTTAAGCCCTTGCCTCTGGGGTCTTTCCAATTGCTTTATATGTTTAGTAAGGTTCCTCCCCAATGAAGTATTGTAATCTATTATGGGTGTAATCACTGCAGATAATAAGATGATGAGGACTTCTGTTGATGTAAATGAAATACCTCTTTCTATGAGCTGTGCAAGGCAAAAAGATTTCCTAACCACCACTGCAACATGATGGTTAAAGGAGTGGGAGCTATCCACTCAGGTATGTCTCTAAATCTCATGCTGAAGTGATGTGCTTTCTATACTGTAAGCTGAAGCTAAGGGTTTCTTACCAACAATATCACACTTGTTTAGCATTGGGTTTGAGCACATTTTTTTTGTACACTAGCTATTGACAAGTATAAGTTTCTGTTAGAGTGGCTGTGTCAGAGGGGGATTTGACAACAACTCTCAGCTAATAATCATCTGTGAGCTTTGTTAACCAGTGATCCTCATTTGATATATGGAGATCTGAGACGTAAATACTGAGTAGAAAGATCCCAGCACAGATCGCTGATGGACTACACTGCCCACCTTTATGCACTTGGAGGATGTTCCACCAACTATTACTGTGGGAGTCCTGTTTCTAAACCAGATGGCTATCAATCTAACCATGTACAAGTCAATTTGGAGCTTCAGCTTGTTTCTTGTATTTGCATGTGGTATGAAATCAAATGCCTTAGTAGGGTCAAAGTACCCTGTGTGGACAGTGTCCACAGTCAGTAGCCTAAATTAGCCTCTTAAAGCAATTCACTAGTTTCATCAGGCAAGATCTTCATTTGACAAATCCAAACTGCTGGGATTTGAGTCTGATAAGACTTTGGATATCATAGTTAATAAGGTCAGTTATGATATGTTCCATGGCTTTGCATATAAGACTCATTGGACAAATAGGTTTGTAATTCCCAGGTTCAGTGTTGGGGCCACCCTTGTGGAGTGGCATCATAACAGCTGTGCTCCACAGCTATGGGTCAGAGCCCTTTGCTAGGGTCAGGTTAACATGAGTGTATGCACTGGGAACAGGGTATGTTATCAGGCCCCATGGATGAGGTGTTCTTTGTTTTAGAGAGTGCTTTCAGTATATGTTATTTTGTGGTTGCTGATGGCCTGATTCCATCTAGGATAATTGGGCTTGGAAAAGATGTCTTTGGGGTGAAGTTGGCACTAAGTTTATTGGTCAGTATGTTGGCAATATTCACTGAATCAGAGTAATAGTACCATTATAAATAAGCTTTGAGCAATGTTGAGTGCTGTTCCTTATTTTCTTCATGTAACAAGAAGGATTTCTAATTGTCTTTGGCTTCTGTAGCTAGTTTGAGCCTTTATATGAAGATTTGGAAGATAAGAGTCTAGTCAAACCAAATACCCAGATATTTGAAATTTGAAGTTTTGATTGGAGTGTTTTTATCATTATTAATATCCAGAGCTGATGGACATTTGCTGAGTTCCTGATGGGTAGCAAAAAACATTGATGTGGTGTTGTCAGTCTCATTTTTATTCTCACTGATGGGTCAGATCCGATCCGTCAGATCCAGCTTGGCCATTCTAAAAGCTGTAGGTCTTCAGAAAAGCTCATGGGTATCCCTCTGTACCCATAATGCAACCCCATAGCTTCCTCAGATCTCGTTTGCCACTCTGCGAAAAAGGAGGTTCTACTTGTAAGCTCTGGGCTAACTGTCTCTAAATTTGTTTCTCTTAACTATTTTTTCTTAATAGTTTTTTCTCTTAAAACAATTTATGGGTCTTTACCCTTTAGTGTGAGGGATAGGCCTTTCATTAGTGCTTTTACAGCTTTTTTTGTGGTTAGCATCCATTTAAGATAGAGGGCATCTAACTAATGTCCCTTTTAGTTAGAGGACATTATTTCTTGATCTCTTTTTGCTGTCCCTTTCATCCATTTAATTTAGAGGACGATTTAAAAAAAAAAAAAAAAAAACTTCTTCCACTCTTCTAACCCATCCTGTTAGGCTTAGAGGTCTGTAAGTTTGAGAGTCTCCTTTTCTTTTTTAAATATGTCTCATAAAGAAGGGAAGCCTTTTGGCTTCAAAAAGTGTGAGCAATGTGGAAAAAAGATGCCCCTTAGCAATTTGCACACTTTGTGTGTCTATTGCTTGGGGCCTGTTCATCTGCAAGAGTCCTGTTCAGTTTGCCATGGTTTTAACCAGAGAGCACTCTTGGAGCACAAGAACAAGCTTATTCTGAAGGGGTTCATAAAAAAAATATTTTCTGAGGCTATATCTATCGAGTCTTCATCAAAATCAAAGAAGTCTTTAAAATGACTCTCTTTGGCTCTAAGATCTTCTTCAGAACTGAAGCAGAAAGTAACAGAAATGTCAGCTCCAACTGAACCATCAGAGCAGACAGGGCAAATCAGATCCAAAACTCCCTCAGAGCAGTCAGAACTGACAGCTCCGAAGTCTACTTAATCTGAATCTTCATCTCTGAAGACAACTTTGCCAACTGAATTTTGATATTGGAGCCAATCTCCTTCCTTGGAGCCAAATCCCTTCTTGGCTCCCTTCACCTTTCTTAACAAGGTCAAGATCCCCTACACTCTCCATCCGGTCAACCTGGAGTCTCTCCAATGAAGATGTGGACAGGGTGGTGCAAAGGCTACTGAAGACACCAGCATTGGACAAATTACTTTTGGATATGAATCCATAGGCACTGGATAAGCTACAGTCTTCCCCCTTGGCGCCTGCTCCTTCTCTGATCCATCCTTTGGTTTTGGAGCCAAAAGATTCCGGCATCCAGCTAGTGTCTGTATCAGATCCGAAAAGTGTAGGTTCTTTGGATCCAGCAATTGCCCTGAGTGTTTCCACTCAGTCGAGCAGGGAACCTCTGGGAGCCGACACTCTTCTATTGGTTGGGTCTGCAGAGCTGGTTCGGATCTCTCTGAATCCATCTGCCTCTGGGGGTTTCAGCACGGGTGAATTTGGCTACTACCTGTGCTTCAGATCTTCTGTCTTCTGCACTGGAGATGCCTTCAGCTCCAAGAACCCTTCTTTCAGATCTGGGGTGTTCTTTGGAGCAGGGGCAGACAGCTTTTGAAGTCATGAGGAGGGTACTGACTACTTCCCAGTCCTCAGACACAGTCCTCCTAGGATCTTCCTCTCAACTCTGCACAGGTGTCTTTGGCATCTCATGTACCCTGTCCATGGGACTGCAGAGACACCGAGCCTCAGTTTGTCCAACAAGAGACCCCCCCCTTCTGATACCTCACCTGAATATCCCACTAAGCAGGTCCCTTGGAAGAGGACCTTCAAGAGGAAGCATTTTGACTCCCCAGAGGAATCTTTCACTTCAGACATCCATCTCGATGAAGCAGAAGGGTCCCCATGGTCACCTCCTGAAAATGTCTCTTTTGGAGACATCCTAGAAATTTTAAGGTAGAGGGGTGACTGGCAGTCCACAAACCCTTTGGCCAAGGAGTTGGTGTACCTGAAGGCTTTTGGATCACTCCCTTCAACCTTTTGAGTGACTCCTCCTTCCGATGAGCTTATTGAGTAAATCTATTGGAAGGCATGGGAGACCCCAGACTCTATAGAACCTACTCCTAGGATTCCAAATAAATACATCACAGTCCCAAAAGATAAACTGTTTTTTGACAAAGGGTGTAGCAGTAGATGCCATGGTCGTGGCAGTGGCCACTAAAACAGAACTGTCTGAGACCAGTTCCTTTATCCATCCTCCTAACAAAGATTCCAGGACCATGGATAGGTACGAGAAGCACATCTTTTCATCAGTGACTTTTTCCTTACAGACGCTGAACTACCTCACCCACTTTACAAGACTACAGTGTGATCTACTAAAGGAACTTGAGCTGTAGTTGATGTGGTGGCAGATAAAGTCAACACTCAGCTTGCCACCCTTAATTCTGTCATCAGTTCATCCATGAGACTCATATCGTATGCAGCAGATGGAGTGAGTAGAGTGGCAGGCTCAAGCATTTCTGTCAGGAGACAGGCCTGGATGCACCTCTGTGATTTTGTGGAACCCTTCAAGTCTTCCTTCATGAATGCCCCCTTTGATGACTCCTCTCTTTTTGGGCCTAAAGTTAAAGAAATGCTCACCAGGTATGAACAGGATGGGAAGACCTTATCTGCCAGTGAACTCCATTTTGCCACACCTACCAGACCCTTTCCTAAAGGTTAAAGAGGTAGTGGGAGAATATTGTTCAGAAAATCACAAAGGTCTTTCCAGGACACACAAGGTGAAAGTTCCCCTAGAGGCAGAAGGGGGGGGGGGAACAATAATAGAAGGTGCTGCCCTCACAGCAGGGGAGGCCCACAAAATCAAGGCTCCAGAGAATCTTTCTTTGGCAAACCCTTCCAGCACTTCTGAAGGAGTGCCTGATTGCTCACTTCTGGAGGGAGTCAGGGGTCAACTGTCCCTGCACCATGAAGCCTGGCAAAAGATAACAAGAGAAAAATGGGTGCAGGACATAATAATAGCCAGAGCATATGTCATTCCCTTCTCCTTTCCCACTCCCACAAACAAGTCAGTTCCAGACATTCCACCCAGTCAGAAGGAACAAGCAACATTAGAAAACCAAAAGTTGCTAAGAAAAAGAGTCATCCAAGAAGTCCCAACAGACCAGACAGGATCTGGAACTTACACAAGATTCTTTTTAGTTCCAACGAAAACAGGAGGCTGTAGACACATTTTGGATCTCAGCAATGTGAACAAATCTGTGAAAAAGACCAAGTTTTGGATGGTGACACTGCAGTTGATACTTCCATTCCTAGGACAAGACAATTGGATGTGGTCTATAGACCTTCAAAATGCGTACTGCCACATGAAAATGGAAAGGTGATCCAGAAAGTACCAGCACTTCTGGCTAGGAGACAGTCACTTCCAGTTTCAAGCTCTGCCCTTTGGACTCACTACAGCCCCCAGAGTGTTCACCAAGTGTATAGGAGTAGTGGTGGCTCACCTGAGACACCTAGGATTTTGGGTGTTTCCATATCTGGATAACTGGCTAAATACTGCCCTGACCAGGCATCTTCTGCTACAAGCCAGGGACTATACTCATCAATATGTTCCTCCATAGGTATTACCATAAACTACAACAAATCTTCTATAGAGCCATGTCAGAACTTAAACTTCATAGAAGCAGAGTTAAACACAACCACAATGGTAACAAGACTTCCAAGAGACAGATTAGATGATCTTCATCATGTAAGATTATTAATCAGGAAGTTGTAACCATCTGCAAGACTGTTTCTTCGGGTACTAGGGAAAATGGCTGCGGCAACTGTTCTTATTCCTCACCTTCATATGAGAATACTTCAATGGTTACTTTCCATACAATGGACAACCTTGGAACTTGCAATGTCACACAAAGTCTTGATAACTAACTCCTGCAAAAAGGATCTCCAGTGGTGGAGTCACTCCCCATTAGTATCTCAAGGCAATCCCTTCATCCCCCCTCAAGCCCAGGCCACAGTGACCACGGACACTTCCCAGATAGGGGTGGGGGGCATTATCTAGGGAAGACAGTCCAAGGCATCTGGCAGGAAGACAAGGCTCAATTGCACATAAACATCTTGGAGATGAGGGCTGTGCTTTTAGCATTGCAAGCATTTCAAGACGCTCTCCCTCTATGAATGATAGCAATCCAGTCGGACAGTATCTCCATAGTCTGGCACATAAACAAACAGGGAGAAACCAGATCTTACCCCCTTTGATGAAAAGCTATGAGGGTCTGGCAATGGGCTACCACCTCCAACCATTTTCTGATAGTAATGCATATCCCTGGGAAATCCAACGTGATTGCAAACAAATTGTGTAGAGCCATTTGATGGCGTCACAAGTGATCCCTCAATCAGAAGGTAACAGAACAGGTCTTTCAGAAATGGGGCCAGCCTTGCTGCTGTCTCTCTGCATCACCTACCATTGCCAAATGCAGCAACTACTTTCCCTTGATCCCCCCAATGGAGGAGTCACAAAGGGATGCACTTGTTAACGATTGGCCTCCGGGACTTCTTTATGCATTTTCTCCAATCCCCCTGATACTCACGTTTTTACAGAAAGCAACAAATACAACACCAAGAGAGCAAAGAAACTGCAAATACAATAAACCACTGTCCACAAAAGTAATTTAATGTCTCTAGTGCCTCGGCTCACAAAGTGTTCAATGGAGTACAAAAATGAATGCAAAACCATATATTTTATACATCACGGTCAACATAATCAATTAAACAATTTATACAATTAATTAAACATTAATCACACTGAAACTTTCCAATTACAAGATACATTAATTCCGGCTGGAGTTAAAATGCCATACTTCAATATAAAAAGAGCTTCTTTGTACAAAAGTTTTATTTTAACATCATTAGCCCTTCATTTCTTTCCATTTTTTCTAAAATAGTGCCCTTTAAACCTGTAGGGCCACTGTTATAATACTCTAAAAAGTGTTGAGCTAAAGGGCTTTCAAATTTCATGTTTTTTATATCCCTCACATGTTCCTGTAAGCGAAGTTTGAAAGCCCTTTTACTTTCTCCTATATAAAATGTGGGCATCTTAAAACATAAACTATGCATTCTGTATTGCAACAAAATCTGGTCAATATATTGAATCTATGGCCATTTGTTTGTTTGTGTCTTTCGGCTTTTCCCGGTCAGGGGTCGCCATAGCGGAACTCCGGTCCGCTCATGATTGGCAGTAGATTTTTTACGTGCCGAGTTTGCCAGCCCTGATGCACAACCTTCAACGAAGGTATGCCCATTCACGCATGTCTTCACACAGAAGACGCTCTAGCTGAGAATCGAACGGCACAACATCTTGCTGTGAGGCGACAACGCTACCACAGCACCACCACCGCAGTATCAATCTATGGCCATTAATATATTCAAAAGTATGAACCACATATTTACATGAAATGCATTTGCCACAAGGGTATGTACCCTTAAAAGTAGGAACCCTACACATATCATGACATGGAGCTATAAATTTGCTGTGCACAAGACTGTCTCTAATACGCTTTCCTCTTCTAAATGAAGAGGTAGGGCATTTACATAACTCAGAAAATACCTTAAACATAAGAAGAGAACTCCAGCGCTGCTTTATAATTGCAGCCACATGTTCACTTAAAAAAATCATACAAAGTGACCATATACATTTTCTTCTTTTCATCAATATTATTTACTACATTACTCCTAGAATTGTAGGTAATTTGTTTAGCACTGTCCTTTTTAACCCTATAAAGTGAACTTTTCACTTCTTCATCATAACCTCTCAGGATAAACATTTTCACTGTTTTCTCGATTTCTTTTTCTATAATATCTACATTATTACATAACCTTTTAACTCTCATGAATTCCTCATGTGGAAGAGATTTTATAAAATGGTGTGGATGGAAAATGGTCCCATGAAGAAAATGATTGCTATCTTGAAACTTCCTATCTATTTTTGTGATTATACCTTCACTAATAGTGCCACTTAGATTCACATCCAAAAAGACTAATTAATTTCCACAAGCTGATGTTTCAAATTGTAGGCCAAATCTATTCTCATTTAACTCATTTACAAATTTACTCACTTCATCATATCCATCCTTACATATAAAAATGAGATTGTCTATATATCTATAGTATTGACAAATTTGAACAGGCCCATCATAATATTGGCATACATGGGGCAAAAGAAGCCCCCATAGCAGTACCTTGTTCTGATTCCTGTTTTAATTGATTATGTTGATTGTAATGTATAAAATATGTGATTTGCATTCATTTTTGTACTCCATTGAAGGCTTTGTGAGCTGAGGCACTAGAGACATTAATTGCATTTGCAGAAAGCAAGTTTGTTGGCAATGACAGTAATCCTAATTGCCCCCTATTGGCTTAATCAAATCTGGTTTTCCTTTCTAAAACCTCACCTTTGGGACAAACTATGGATTTTAGAACCTGCTCTGAACCTTCTGACCACCCATTAGGAATGGCTCATCCAAAACTGGACAGTCTCAAACTAACAGCTTGGCTGCTGCAGTTTCCCTAATTGCCAGGTTTCCATCCCTTTCCTCTCCAGTCAAACATATTTTATTATCCTCTCATAAAGCATCTACATGAAAATTGTACCAAAGTAAATGAAGAAGATTTGTACATGGGCCAGTGAGAATCAGATAGACCCTTTTTCTGCACCCATTCATTTTATTCTAGAATTTTTTACAAAACATTTTAGTGAAGGAGCTGCTGCAGCAACTGTTAGAGTTCAGTGGACAGCAATTTCCAATTTTCATATGGGAGAGAATGGTACTGCAATCATGTCACACAGACTGTAAAGATTGTAAAACCTTTATAAAAGGAACCACTATGATAAGACTCCCATTTAAAAATCCAACAGCCCCTTAGGATTTGAATTTTATCTTATCTAACATAACCCATCCTCCATTTGAACCATCAGCTACATGTGAGTTGAAGTACCTTTCCTGGAAAACACTATTTTTAGTGGCTATTACTTCAGTCAGAAGAGTGTATGAATTACAGGTTTTGTCCACTAAGTCCCCATGCCAAGTCTTTTATAAGGATAGAGTTTCTTTACATACTAACCCCTGATTTCTAACAAAAGTTGCCTCAGAAAGTAACCTTAATCAATCTATAGAGCTGCCAGTTTTCTTTCCTAACTTCCCGAGTATAGGAGAATATTCACTGCATCTCCTACATGTTCATAGACAGTTATGTTTCTACTTACATAGAACTTGTGAAATTAGAAAATTGGATCAAGTCTTCATCTCTTATTTTGACATTAAGAAAGGTCTTCCAGTCACAAAAGTTATGTTATCAAAATGGCTTACACTTTGTATATCCTACATTTATAATTCAAAGAATAAAACACTTCCAGATAAGGTTAAAGCTCATTCCACAAGGTCTGTAGCCATGTCTGCAGCCTTTCAAGCTAGATTACCACTGGATAATACCTGTACTGCAGCAGCTTGGGCAAAATATCATACCTTTATTATTCATTACAAAATGGATTGGCCTCTAGGAGAAGAGCCTCTTTCAGTTCTATGGTTCTGAGGAATATTCTCCCATGTGCCACCCAAGAGTCAGGTTGCTAGGGACAGGGTCTCATCAGTGAGAATAAAGTGAGATTTACAACATCACATAAAGAAGTTATGTACTTACCATAACAATTCATGCGTGTGTTGTCCATCTTGTCCTTTATTCTCACAACCCTCCTTCCATAGCCCCCTGCCTATACTCCTGGGAGACCAAGTGGCATAACTTGGGTTCTACAGATACATATAGTCTCAGAATTTATACTCTGGTGTATATTTTAATATGTATAGATATATTTTTATATATACGTAATATTTCTGTCTTACCTTTGTAAGAGTAGTGGGGCAAACAAGATCTAAGGAAACTAGTGGGTTGCATTATGGGTAAAGAGGGATGCTCACGAACTTTGCTGAAGACCTTGAGGTTTTAGAATGGCCAAGACAAATCTGATAGATCAGATTTGACCCATCAGTGAAAATAAAGGACAAGATGGACAACACACATGGAATGTTATGGTAAGTACATAACTTCTTTTTTTTGTTCTGTTGAAATTGAGTAGAAGTTTATGTTATTTTAACCACTTGCTAAGTGAATGAAAGTAAATTTTCAAATTGGGTTTGGAGGATTAAGTGAGAGGGTTCAGATATGAAAATGACAATAATGTAACTATAGAGGATCAGTGGAATAAAGGGAATGTCATATAGGGGTTTGTTAAAAAAGAATGAAAAGAATGGGAAAGCAATAATGCAGCCTTGTGAGACACCTTTAAGGAGAGGGGAGTAATCTGAGAAGAATAGACCTGTTCTGACTCTGAAGCACTTGTCACTTAGGAAGTCTTTAAATCATAGGTATGAATCCACAAGGTCATATTACAACCCCAGCTATCCTACTTATTTTTTCTTGGAGAGGGCATGACCTAATTTGATGTATTTTTTACTAGTTAATTTGCAAATATAATTTTTATAACTGGAGGTAGTTCATTGCATATCATACAGAGATATGAAATTGGAAGATCAATGTGACAATGAGAAACAGTACTAAAAACAAATAAAAATGTCCAACCTCACAGCACATTATTCTTCCTTTTATGTTTTTTAAGTTTATTTTAAATACCCATAAAGATGCTTACCTCCTTTTATGTATTTTAGCATTCTTTTTAAAATGGCCATAACAATGCTTACTCTAAGAAAATATTCCCGTATCCCTTCCCCATATTGTTAGATTAGCTTTTAAGCAATTAGGCATCTGTCTTGTTGAAAGCCACAGAGAAGGAGATAGCTACATGCTAGTGTCATTGAGAACATGATCATGATCAGATGTGCTCTATGCAAGGCCCCCAGCCATACCATTACACCTTTACTTGGCTATGATGCACACATTGCACTCCATACCCAGTACCAGGAAGAAAAAGCAGCTATAAAGTTTGTCTATCTGCTATCTCTAGCACAAAATTGAAACATATATTACATTAAAAATACTTAGGTCAGCTTTCTGAGTGATAGTATAAAAGTATCAGGGAGAGATGTTTCAGATGTATTTCTTTATTTACTTACTTACTTATGCACCATGTTTAAAAGTTAAGACCACTGGTTCTAGGGTTGCCAACTCTCCAGAATTTTTCTGGACAGTCCAGAATTAAGGGACACTGTTGACACTGAAGAACACAAAAATATGATTGCACACACAGTAATATTGCATGACAATCGCCTCGAGTAGAGGTTAAAAGCACACTTCTATTCTGCACGTATTTTGCTTTCACATACATGTCCAGAATTCTTGACATGAAAAGTCAGCAACCCTACGTGGATACAGGAAACTGTTTTCAGCCACAATACATGCTACATAATTGATGAAACATATAGCAGTTACAAAACATCCAAATTAAGGTAGTTAGATATTACATAAGATGATGTTATTCACATTAAATAAACCAAACTGTACAAGCAGTAGTGTATTACATAAACATGTCATGCTATGACAAGCTACAGTTATGCAATGATCAAACTTTCAGTAGGATGGCAATAACTGTAAGACCACATAGTTGTAAAACAACAGCTCAGCTCAGGTCTCAGTGAAACAAAGACAGTGGCTTACTTCTACATTACTAATAATACAGGCTGTGTGATCTCAAATCTTTAGGAGCCACATATATGTTAAGTTAGTTCCAAGTAATGGAATTATAATACATATGAAAAATAAAATTTTATTTGAGATAAAGAATCCAGTTAAAATCAAGGCACAAAAATGGCAGTAATGTTAGGCTGTAAAAATTTCATCTCATATCTCAACTGTATCCAGTTCACTGTGTGAGCATTCTGCTCCATTGCTTCCAACTATACATTTATTAATGTTAAATAAGTTAGGTACTGGAATCAAAAGATAAATATTAACAAACTGAGATATGCAGATGATAAACCATTCTGATGGCTGAAGGCAAAGAGTAGTTGAAGAGCCTGTTGATGAAGGTAAAAGTAAGAAGTGCAAAAGCTGGCCTGTTTTTCATCATCAAAAAATAAATAAATAAATAAAACAGCCACATTCAATAAAGACTACATGGTCCATTTATGCTGCAACACTCACATGGTAGTGCGTCGTTTTGGATTCAGTAAGCTGCGCACATCACCTCATTAACAAGGTGAACACCATGGCATGATAATTACAGCATAAGCAGCTGACGTGTGCTAATCAACCAATCCAAGATGGAGGAGCTATTCAACAAGTTATAAAGTCACCATGTTACTAGAAAGCCTCACCCAGACTCTGCTACACTTTGATGTGAGGGAAAGGTTAGTTTGCTATTTATTTGATGTATTTTGTATTACTTTATTGCCCTTTTCTATTTTGAATACTCTGATTTGTTTTCTTTACCTTGTGTTTTACTTATATTCTGCTTTTAACTGCATATTAAAACTTGAAAAGAGACCACAGCTCTGTCTCTTGTGGGTCAGGCAGAATTTTTTTCCCTACTCTCCCACCCGGTTGCTGTTGTGTTCTTAAACACCACTGTCTTTCTAGTTGCCTGCCCTTTATGTTAATTTGACCATATATCTCATTTCCTCTCTGCTTTTACTGAGTTGTGAGAGTAAGCACAAAATTATCATTTTGTGAAATCACCCCCCTTCAACTATTTAAATTTATTTGCCATCCTACTGTATTCCATATTACCAGAATACAAAAGTGACCACTCCCTTTCAATCTATCTTGCTGTTTTAAAAATAGTGACTCTCCACTAAAACTTAACTTTTTAGACAGGTAAAACTTAAGTTACCTACTTTCACATCTAACTCCTCTAGTGCACACTGCAGTGTTTACGATAAACCATTTTTTTTCATCTTACCTTTAAGCATCCTATAACTATCACTTTATCTAAAACATGATGGAAAGCACTAGGAAGCCTTAAACTGATACAAGCACTCAGTTCTCCTTGTTAATAAAGAGAAATTAATTGTAAGCAATAAACAGCCAATAATTGCAAAGTACCTTGCTAAGTTAAGAAAAAAACCCCCAACAAAACAGACATGTCCAAGGGTCAGCTTCCGGTGATTCCTCCTATCCACCTGGTGAATCTGGGCATACTGGGGCAATGCAGCAATTGCCTCTTGTACACAGGCAACCCTTTCCTCCTACCACCCAACACTACAACCTGTGAGAGATGCACTTACATAACCAAACTGGAAGCAAAGCTCTCTCCACCCAAGATTGTGCTAGACAGTCAAGAGGAGAAGGTTAACACCCACACTACACCTCAAGCAACACATAGCCCTTCTAAACCCACACCACCAACACCCTCACATAGCAACACTAAACCCTCATATGCAGAAGCCCTTAACAGTAACCTGCCCAAGCAACAAGGACCTCTGAAGCTGAAACTCAAACACCAATCACAACCAAAGTGTCACATAGCTCACAACACCAGTGTGCCACCCAACAACAGCCCCTAAGCCAAGACAACATACCCAACACATTAGTCATAGGTGACTCTATAGTCAGGCATACTGATGTCCCACTCATAAGGCTGAACAAGGAGAAAATTACAGTTAACTGCCTGTCGGGTGCCAGGATCCGCCACATAATGCATGCACTTAAGTCACTCCACAACAAGTACAAATATGACTCTGTCATTGTCCATGTTGGAGTAAATGACTTGAGACATACCTCCCTGGACTACATGAAAAGAGACATAGAAGAGCTTTCAGATCATGTGGCCCAGGCAGGTATGACCCTAGCCCTGAGTAGCATCCTGCCTTCGCCCAGAATTATACCACAGCATAAGGACAGAATGATTGACTTTAACAATTGGCTAAGCTTCTGGTGTCATTCAAAGAGGATCCAGTATCTGTCTGCCTGGGACCACATGATCAACAGACCATGATGCTTTGCCAGAGATGGTCTGCACCTGTCACCCCCGGGATTCAGGTTACTGACTAAGGCTCTTGCCACCCCTATAGTGCCTTTTTTAGGCAAAGTTCAAAGGACAAAATCAATACCATAACAGGTACAAGCATGCAAAATCTGATGGTAATGCTATCCAATGCTAGAAGTCTAAGCCTCAAAATGCACTCTCTCGAGGCACTTCTAAAAATGGAGAACATCAATATCTGTGCAGTAACTGAGACCTGGTTCAAGGCTCCAGAGAGCACCACTGCAATACCAGTCTACAACTCTTACCACACTTTCTGGCCACCAAAACACTAAAGGTGGAGGAGTGTCCATATTCACCAAGGATATTTACACTACCAGGCTAGTTGCCCAACACAATGCATCTGAAATTCTCCAGGTGCAACTAACACTAGGTAAGACTGTAATCCAAATTGTACCTTGCTACAGATCCCCCATCATGCCCCACGATTCTCACTACACCTTTCTAAACCTACTGGAAAATATTAAGATACAACCAAACACCCTAATACTGGGTGATTTCAACTACCTTGCCATTAACTGGGAAAACTACTTGTGTACCAACACCTTTGCCCAACGGTTCCTGGAATTCATAAAATCCAATGCCCTGGATCAACTAATCCATAGTCCCACCAGGGGCTCCAATATTCTAGACCTGGTCATTACCAACATGGGAAATCGATGCTCCACACCTATGGTCACCCCCTCGTTGGTCAGATCTGACCATAAGCTAATCACCATTGAAATCCACATCCCTCCCCCACCCCCCAGTAAGGAAACCTACCTAAAAAACTTCTCCAAAGCCAGCTTCATGCTACTCAAGTCAGAACTGATAAACTTCATGAAACCCATGCAGATGGGAACTGAAAGTTCAACTGCTGAGTCCTACACTAAGGCACAGTATGAGCACATCCACTTGTGCATGAATTGTGCCATCCCAAATAGAACCAAGATGCTCTCCTCTGAAAAAAGGAAGCCAATCTGGTAGTCCCCCGCCATAAACAAACTTTACAACAAAAAGAAGAAACTGCTGCAGCAGAGAGGAAAATCCCAGGATGCAAAAAACACCTGAATCAGCCTCAGTAAGAAGCTGAGCTCCCTCATAAAATCCACCAAAGCTAGTTACGAAAATAAAATTGCCAAAGATTCCAAAGACAACCACAATGCATGCTATAGCTATGACAAGACTCTAAATGGCAATGCTCAGATCTGCTCTGAGCTATAACAGAATGGCATTAAATATACTGATCCCAAGGATATTGCCTTTATCCTGGCAGATCGATTCAGTGCCAACTTCACCTCCCTCTCACCACCTTAAGGGCCCATCTCAATACCAAAAGATTGCCAAATTCTGGTAATAATGGCCACACAGGTAAAAAATACACTCTCCAAAGCTAAGAATACAGCATCCATGGGACCAGACAACATCCCAGGCTGTGTACTACATAAACTACAAAATGAACTAGCACCTCATCTAAGTGTCATGTTTAATCATAGCCTCACCTCAGGCTTTGTGGCCTCTGACTGGCGCACAGCTACAATTATCCCACTCCACAAGGGGGATCCACCTTGGATCTTGGGAACTCCCACCCAATCATTCTAACGAGCCTGATCTGCAAAGCCATGGAACATATTATCATGGAACTTATAAACAAAGACATTGGCAACCTTCAAACACTGGACCCCACCCAGTTTGGGTTCATGAAGGGCCAATCTTGTCTCCTGAACCTGAGTGACTTCTTTGAATCAGTCTCCAGAGCTGTGGACAAAGGTAAGATGGTCCACACAGCCTATCTGGACCTTGCCAAGGCCTTTGACACCATCCCCCACTCTGGAATCATAGATAAACTTACTAAGCTGGGCATTAATCCCTACATCACTCAATGGGTTGCCAACTGGCTTACTGACAGAACCCACACTGTAAAAGTAGCCAACTCCAAATCCAGCTCCAGACAAGTGACAAGTGGAGTACCTCAGGGTTCAGTCCTGGGACTGCTCTTGTTTGGCATCTACTTCTCTGAAGTACAGGCCAACACTAAGGAACTGTGGCTAACAAAGTTCGCAGATGACTGCAAACTGGGAGCCATTATTGAATCCCCAAATGATGTGGATATTCTACAAAAGGGCCTTACAGAAACAGATGCTTGGTGCCAGAGCCATGGGCTCGAGCTCAATGCCAAGAAGTGTATAGTTATCCCCTTTGGGAAAAAGCATGTAAACATGAATTACCACATAGGTGGCAATACACTAAACACCGAAAGTGTGATAAGAGACTTAGGAACATAGGTGGACAGTGGTGTCACCTTCGATAACCACATCACCTCAACAGTCAGGAATTCCTTCTATGTGGCACACCTCATCACTAAGGGCTTTTCATCAAGAAAAAAGGAGGTCATTGTCTCACTGTACTCATCCCTCATTAGACCCATTATAGAATACAACGCCCCATTTGGTATGTACCTGTCAAGACATCTGCAACAACTGGAAAGGCCACAGAAATAGCTCACTAAAAGAATCACAGGCCTAAAACAGATGCCCTATGCTGACCATGACGTGTGACAGCAGAAACTTATTTGACTTACATGTGTCCATTATTAAGTAGTAGGCCTCAAGCAGCAAACATTCACACAGCCATACTTCTCAAAGGTACTGATGATCACTGCATGCCTTCAGTTTAGCAACATATTTTTGTACTGGAAAATCACTAAAGAGAGAAGTTAGAAAGTTATGATACATGTTGCAGTTTCTGACTTCACAACACTAACATGATCATTCACAATAAAGTTGGAAAATTTTGATGATATTGCTATCAACTGTAACTTTCTAAGGCCAGCATAAGTTAATGGTACAATTAACAATACAATATCACAAATGCAGATATACTAAGCACTAAGTCAGCTATGCACCCTGAGCTTAAGACATAAAGCATATATATCCCTGAATCCAAAAGATACAAAACAATGATATGGCACAGTTATCATCACTTGTACAGGGTGTTGATAAGGGGGCAGGATGCCTAGGCTGACACAAAAAGTTGGTGAGTGTGTGTGAGTAAGAAAGAGAAGCCAGAAGACATTTGGATAAGCCAATAAATGGACAGTGAGACAAAATGACTTTTAATCA
The DNA here is from genome assembly GCF_019279795.1 of Protopterus annectens. NCBI lineage: Eukaryota > Metazoa > Chordata > Ceratodontiformes > Protopteridae > Protopterus > Protopterus annectens. The sequence goes on from NC_056732.1 coordinate 117,350,385, forward strand.
TCCAGAATCCAAAATTTCATCCAGAAAAAAAGGAGATCATTGTCCCACTTTACTCATCCCTCATTAGTCCCATTATAGAATACAATGCCCTGTTTGGTGTGTACCTCTCAAGACATCTGCAACAACTGGAAAGGCTGCAGAAATACCTCACTAAAAGAATCCCAGGCCTAAAGTAGATGCCCTACACTGACCGCCTTAAAAAACTCCAGCTATACTCTGTCACATATTGTCTACTCAGAGGTGATCTCTGCTTAACATACAAGGCCATGTCAAACCCAGAGCTGTTGAACATGCTACACTTAAAAAATCCCAATCCCTCAGAGCCACATGCTCCAGGGATCTAAACCTTGTCATCACAATAAACAAAACATGCTGGAGGGATAGGTTCCTGACCCAGAGACTCCCCAGACTCTGGAATAGACTGCCTATACATGTCAAGCAGAGCACCTCTTTGGCCCCCTTCAAAAGGAACCTTGATGATTGTATAGGAGAAATGAAATTCATCCCGGGGATCACGTCAGTCGCCCTACTTGACAGGGGTCCAGGGAAGGAAATAGTTTGGGAAGAAATAGCCAGGGAATTGGTATGGCTAGGCTTGTATAGGCCCTAAGGCCGATAGCCTAGTATCAACCTTTGAACCTATGAACTGTTGTGTGTGTGTATGTAGTGGTCCTCCAGGTGAAATTGGTGTGTGAGTGTCTGCATGAACACAGCCAAGCTCTATGCTAGTTTTACATCTTGGTATGTAAGACAGGTATGAGTCATGCATGGTAGAGGTGACAGTTCATCATTGTCATCCGTAACCATGAAAACTGGCTGTGCTAGGAGTGATACTGGCATGTCCACCCCTATGATCAGATGCACTGCTGCTACCTGAATGTGACTGATATCTGCTGGATGAGCTTCCTTCATGACGATGCACAGGACCATGACCCTATGGCCAGCCATGTCTAGGTGTGGACAACTTACCTACTGATGGAGCAGTGGAAGTACTGCCACTATGGCAGCATGATCGGGCATGGCCACATTGGCTAACAGCAGATGATATGGCTGACCTATACCCATGAGGATGACATTCCACTTCCAGCAGATGTTCCATACAGACACCACTCATTCCATCACAGACACCCCTCATTCCAACATATCATTCATCCAGTCCATTAAATTGACAACATGGTGGAGGCATTTACACATATCAGCCTGTACCACATCTGCAACCCTAAGCATTTATCTGGATTACCTATGGGAACATGCCTGTGCCTCCATGATGGCCCTAAAGATATGTTGAGTGGCAATGGAAGAGATACCTGGATCAGGTGGAGGAGGGATAACAGGTCTCCTCCGAGCACCCCTCACAACCCTCCTGCAAGGCACCTTGTCCACACTTTGGCTACATCAAAGTTGACAGGCATTGAAGCTGCAGAAACCACACTTCCCTGATCAGTTGCCTCGCCCTCCACCTGTCCAATATCTGAGGGCTCACTGGAATGGGTAGGTGTAGGCCTACTGGTTGTTTCTGATGGAATTCCAGGGGATGGCTGTGTGTCAACCTCAGTGTCAGATTCAGCCACTGCACCCCCCCAACTGTGCCTCTGTTTGGCTACCATCATGATCAGAGTCTGCTGATACACTGACATCAGGTGGTAGAAGTCCCTCACTTCCAATGTCAGGATCACCTGTGATGAAAAGCCACAAACACAGGAACAGTTATTACCTAAATGAATACACTCCAATCTAGGATGAAAAAACAACAGTGCTGCTACTATTAGACAATACAACAATACACACAACAGTCCTGACATCAACATCTCACATTAAAATATTTCTTTAAATTGCTCATCAGTACTGAAATGAAAATGTTTGGTTTACCATTTGCAGATGAGGTTATCATCTGCAAGCTAGAAGATGCTGGAAGAAGTTAAGCAAAAGATAAGGGAAACATCATCACAATTAACAGTAACACTGGGGGTAACAGTTTTACCCCTTTATATGTCCATTAACTATACTTTCAACAAGAATTTGCATGACAACTCCAACTTAAGCTAATCAATCAGAATATGTTGTTAACTGTAGTAATCATAACCCCACCAAAAAATACTTGTGACACAGAAATAACTTAATAATTTCAATTGTTTTACTACACAACATTATTCAGCAAATAAGATACCAAAACCTACCTGGTAGCTCTTGCTGAGACATGATTGCTCTCCCTGAAGCTGTCACACCTATGTTGAGGACATGCCCTGTGGAGCACCTGTTCATATGTCATGCCGTGGCCTACCATGGCATTAACATCTTCCACAATCTGCTGCCAGATCTGTATTCTGTGTGACATATCTTCCTTCCCCCTCTCAAGCAGAAAGGCACCATGTTGCCTAAAAACATCAATAATAACTTGATTTTCAACATCAGTGAAGTGTGATCCTTAAGGACTGAGACACCTGGGTGGCATAGTCCTAGGTATCCTAAAAGACAACAGAAGGATAGTACACGTACGTATCACATAAGTACAAAATAACTGTTCCCAGATAAAACAGAAAAGGTAGCATCTCAGTATTACCCACTGGAGAAACATGAAATTGTCAAGAGATTTGAAATACGAACAACAGGCTGGATGCAAAAAAAAAAAAAAAAAAAAAGGAGAGTAACAATAGCAACATATCCTTGTTTGTGCCATAACAGAAATGCAGCTTTGCTCCCTCCAAAAAAGAGCAGGCAAAGTATTTATTTTGCTAAAAGACAATCTTTGAAATGCTAAAATTGCTGTCAAATAAACTGCCTCTGAAACATGCTTACAGATTTATCACAGAACATTCCATTTTAAGGTATTTCCAATTATGTGTATCTGTGAAATGCCTTGACAAACATGCCAGTGGCATCAATACATTTCTAACTAATGCATACAAATAAAAGTATAAATGCCATTGCTTCAGATTTTTTAATTGCATTTTAGCATATGCAGTATGTAGCTGACAAAATACAAGCATATGTTCTCAAGTTCAGTAATCGTCTGTGCAGACATATCTCAAAATAATAGCCTCTGTTCAGTGTTCTCCACATAAACAAGTCTCCTCACCTTCAGTTTCTGTAGAAGTCTCCTCATCTTTATTTTCCGTAGCTACATGGTTGCCTTTTTATATGGTATAGATTCAGGGCTGTTAGCACAGTGAATATGCAAATGAGGTGTGAACTGATTAGAATTGCTGAATCCCAAATGCTTGTCTCAATGTAGAAGATATAAACATAGTGCAGACACTCCCTCAGTGTTTGTTTTTAATGGATTGCAACTGTGACTGATTACTGGTTGGGAGAAGGAACACACAAGAGCACTGCAGGCTGCTCTACATCCAGTGGGTTTGTCAGGTTAGACTTACAAAGTGTTAGATGTAAAGTTGGAAATATAAGTGAGCAGCATGCAATTCACAGGTTCTGTTCATTAACATCCAACCTCCCCTTCATTTGTTGGCAACTGCATATGATATTATTTCCGTTTAATATCCTCACACATTTTAAGGCCAATGATATAGAATGGCTTACAGACTGCATGTCTCAGATTACTGGTCAGATAACAGAAGAATGACCAACAAACACAGAGAGGTAAGAAGGAGCTGTATATTTGCAATTAGTAATCATAACTGGTTGTGTGATCATTTAGTGCAGTACATCCAGGGCCGCCGAGAGAAAATCCGGGCCCCTGTACAAAGAAGGTGTGTGGGCCCTTATACAAAATTCTACATACACATGTAATTGTGTATAATTTATTTCTAACAATCGTAGATTACATTGATACATTTAGATAAGTATGTATAGGTATAAATGTAATAATAAAGTAATATATTTATAATAGTAAAAGACATTTACAATAGCATTTATTGTCTGCCGAACAAAGGTGCTTTCCTGGCCTTTTTCCTAGTGAAACTCTGAATTACATAATCAAAATTAATCTGTTTTGCTAGATCAGACTCAATACTGAGTCTTGCCAAATCTACTAGTCACGCTTGTGACATAGTGGATCTTAGAAAATTTTTTACCAGCTTTAGCTTGCTGAATGAGTACTCTGCAGAGGTGACAGTGGCAGGAATTGCCAACAGACTACGCAGACCGACGCATATATTTTGAAAGAGTCCTTCCAGTTTGTACTTTTTCAAGTAATTCAACAGCTCCAATGGGCTTAGCTGGTTCTCTCCAAAATTTGATCGATGAACAGCTGGCAGATGACTCATCTCCATTACAAGATCTTCAATGATATCAGCAGGATATTGATTTGCCAGTGATTTTGATATTTCTTTCAGCTCATCTACAGGAATTGTTAGGTACTTCCAGAGGAAGCTGAACTTCTCAGAAATGTCCACTGCAGCATTGAAACAAACTGTGAGTCCACCAATAACCTTATCCAACATTACATAGAAAACAGACTTTCTGAAATACGCTTCTTCAGGGGAGTCATCCGTTTCATGTTGTTGTGACAATTTGGCATCTTCACCATGGAACCTCCTTTTGCGTTTTTTGTCACCACGACTTCCAGATAGTTTAATTTCTATGTGTAAATTGGAAGCAACATGCTTAGCTTCACTCCACATACTTTCCAGCTGTTTCTGGAGATCTGTCAGTTCTGAAATCAAGGTTTTTATGTTGGACACTTCAACATCCAGTGTTGCATTTCTGGATTTGATAACTTTGTTGCAGATATCAACTGGAACTAATATTTTGTACCATACAACAGACATTATCACATAAACAAATGATGTCATATAAGACAAAGCTCCATTACTCTCTGTTCTTATTTTGACAGTTAGGTTCAGCTTCAAGAGGTCTTCTAATGCTAATTTGAAGCCAGGCAGATGGGCTACAAAGGGCTTCATACTTTCAATACGGTCTGACCACTGTTTGCTAGATATGCCATGAAGAGAACAGCCAATACAATTCTGCAAAATTTTCCATCAATGTGGACTAGAGCTAAACAAGTTATAAACAGTTTGTATAGTTCCAAAGTATGTTATGGTTTCAGGAATACATTCTGCAGCATCATTTCCACACAAATTGAGTGTGTGGCATCTACATGGAGAAAAATACAGCAGTTGGACATTGCTCAAGTATTCTTGCTTGTGCACCTTTATATTTTCCTGGCATGTTGGCTGTGTAGTCATAACCCTGTGCTCAGCAATCAGAGAGTGGAATATCATGTTCGTTCAATGTATCTACAATCATCTGTGCTATGTCAGATCCGGTTTTGTCACTGCAGTCAACAAATTTCAGAAATCTTTCTACAGTTTCAAACTGGGATTCATTTTGAATTACATAACGTAGCAGGAATGTTGTCTGCTCAACATGAGATGCATCCGGTGTGGAATCAAATATCACTGGAAAGTACTTTGCAGTCTTTCTATCCTGCAAAATGTGTTGTTTCACAAGTTCAGAACATTCAGCAATTAACTGATTTTGAGAATCAGTAGAGAGTTAATGCACTTGAAGTCGTTCCCCCTTTTCTTGTAACTCTTTAACTTGCAACACATTTTATTTATTTATTTATTTTATTTCCAGTTTGATTACCGGGGAAGTCCACTGGGCCAGAACGTGCACATTTTCAGTGGAGGCCCGGGGAGAAAAGCTCCATAAGCAATGCGAATACAATCTAAGTTACGTAATGTTGAAGGTAAAAAAATACATGTATAATTACATTCATACAGTTAGTAAAAAAAGCAAATGCATACAAGCAAATGCATACAGTATACCTCATAAACATCATTAAGGAAAGTAGATAAAACAGATTTTCAGTAGTTTCCCTTCAGAGCAGCAAGTTTCAACTGTCTGTAATATAGAGGTCTGAGGTTACTTGATATTTACAATATTTACATACAAGGAGTAGAGAGAGAGAATTACTTAAATGGAGAAGTAGCTTAAGTTTGATTTAGTAGCAATAGAAAAATAATAGTTCTAGGGTAGTGTGAAGTGAAAGAGTATAGAGGGTTCAATGGGTAGTTATTTAAATTTAAGTGGGATGAAAGCAGGAACACTTATGTTTAGAAGAAAGGTAAGAGAAAAGTTGGGTTTTGAAGGATTCAGAGTTAGATGTTGTTCTAAGTGAAGGGGGGAGAGAGTTCCATTTCCTGCCTAGAGAGTAGGAGAGAAGGAGTTGGCCAGCAGGGCGTTTGGGTTTTTGGATAGAGATTAAATGTTGGTGCTCAGATCTTAGAGATCTATTTGGGATGTACGGAGGAAGGATGTTTGTTAAGGCTGGGCATTTATCAGGGTAGAATATTAATTTGTGAGCAGTGGTTAGTTGGAGATAGTCTAGGTGGTTAGAGAGTTCTAGCCAGTTCAGAGTTTGTAGGGAAAGGCAATGGTGAGTAGAGGTTTTAGATTTGGTTGCAAATTTAGAGATCTTATTATAGCAAATTTCGAGTTTAGAGGAGTTGGAAGAAGACAGGTTAGTTAGGAGTGGGGTTCCATATAGTAAAGATGGCAGAAGATAGGTAGTTGCTAAGGTATGCCTAGAGGAGTTGGAGAGAAAGTGGTTGTTCCTATAGAACATACCTAGCTTTTGGTGGGTTTTCTTTATGTTTTGTTGTATGTGGTTATCAAATTTAAGGTGCTCGTCTATGGTGATGCCAAGGAGTTTTGCAGATGGGACCACCTCTATAGTAGAGTTGGTTTGGCTTAGGATTTTGAAAGCATTTTTGTCAAAAGTGAAAGCCCTGGAGGGAGGGAAAAGAAGAATTTTAGATTTATTAGAGTTGAGAGAGAGATGATGTTGGTGCATCCAGTTCTCAGTAGTGGAAAAAGCTATTTGGGTTTTTGTCAGTAGTTCAGGAAGGTTAGAGGTGGCACAGACTAAGGTAGAGTCATCAGCGTATTGGATAAATGTTGTGTCTGGGATGGCAGTGTGAAGGTTATTTATGAAAATGTTGAAAATCATGAGTCCAAGGATGGGCCCCTGGGGAACACCAGTGGGTGTAGGTAAGGAGGAGGAGGTAGAGATTTTCCATCTGACAGCTTGAGATCTGTCTGACAGGTAGCTGGAGAACCATGATAGAGTATCAGGGGAGAGATGAAGGTTGGCTAGATGAAAGAGAAGGTGTTTGTGAGAGATGGTTTCATAGGCTTTAGAAAGATCTAGCAGTACAGTGGAAACTAGTAATCCAGAATCCCTGGCTTGATTGACTGTTTCTAAGAAGGATAATAAGGCAGTTATGGTGCTGTGTCCAGGGCGGAAGCCATGTTGGGTGGGTGTTAGGAGGTGGTTCTGGGTTAAGAAAGGCATGAGTTGGTGGTGGACACATTTTTCTAGGATTTTTGATATAGGTGAGAGTAGGGCAATTGGGCGGAAGTTGGAGATATTAGTATTTTTGCCTCCTTTATGAAGCGGTAGAATGTAGGCTGATCGCCAAAGAATAGGAACGTACGACTCTTTTAAAGATCTGTTAATTAAGATGCTGATAGGGAGAGCGATACCTTCAGCAACACATTTAAGGAAGGAGGAGGGGATGTTGTCAGGGGCATTAGAGCATGGCTTTAGTTTGGATAAGAGCCTTTTTATAAATGTGGTTGAAACAGGTTTCAGCTGGAAATTGAGAGGACAGTTAAAAGGGTTGTTAGGTGTAAAGGAAAGAGAGTTGGATGTATTATTGTTAGGAAAGGATTTAGTTAGATTAGCTATAGATTCAGTAGAGAATTTGTTGAAGTGAGAGCTTAGTTCTGTGTCAGTTATACTAGGGTCAGGACAGGGGGTATTCCTGGATCCTGGATGGAGAAGGGATTTAAATGATTTTCAGAATTGTTTTGGGTTCTTATTATGGTTGGACTGAAGTTTATTGTAGTAGTTTTTTTTGTCCAGAGTGATTCGATTTTTTGCTTGGTTGCGGAGTTGGGTGTATTGGAGCAAGGATGAAGGCATTTTATTTTTCTGGTAGAGCTTCCAGGATTTGTCCCTTTGATGCATGATTTGTTTTATTTCTTTGGATAGCCAAGGGGCAGAATTAGCTTTGACTCATTTGTTTCTTGGTGGGGCTAGGGAGTTAAGAGTATTTAGGAAGATAGAGTTAAATTGTTCTACATTATTGTCTAGGGGAAGAGTATTTAGGATCTGCCAGTTAGTACGTTTAAAAAATGTTTGAGAAAATTGTGGGGTTGAAGTTGCTGAGATTACGAGTGTGGATGTAATGGTGTTGATATTGGGTGGAGTTAGCTGAGCGGTGTATGAAAGTGGGGTGATGGTCACTAAAGGTGTCAGGGATAGTGCCAGAAAGAATTATTTTGTTTGGATGAGAGACTAGGATCCAGTCAATGATGGATCCTGGGGGATTGTTTTTGTTAGGCCGAGTGGTTGAGTGGATTACTTGGGTGAAGTTGTAGAGGTTAATGAATTGGGAGGGGGAAGGAGAGTTGATTTTATTCCAATCAATGTTAACGTTGCCTAGAATGAAGGTTTTGAATTTGATTTCTGTTGAGGCCCAGTAAAGAATATTTTCGAGGGTAGGGATGTTGTCACCTGGGGATATGTATAGGGAGATAATGCAGATGTTCTTATGTTTATTTAGTCGTAGGAGACTGGCTGTAAGTTCAGCATTTTTGAATTGTGGAGTTGGGATTTATAAAGGGATTAAGGAGAGGAGGTTAGAGAAGATTATTGCAGAGCCTCCACCTTTTTTATTTAATCGGTTACTGCTGAGGATTTGGAAACCAGGAGGTAAGATTTCAGAGTCAGCAATGTGGGGTTTTAGCCAGGTTTCAGAGATGGCTACGATGTCAGGTTGGTTGTGGCAAATCCAAGCTTGTAGTTGGTGTATTTTGTTATTTAGGCTCTGAGCATTGATAGTGAAGAACTTAAGGGGGTTAGGAGAGGAAGTGGTAGAAGAAGTGGGGGGGGGACTATGATTGTTTCCAGTGGGAGAAGAAGGGGTTGGGGGGAAGTTGTTAATAGTGAGGCAGGGGCCAGGGTTGGGATGAATATCGCCAGATAAGGCCAGGTCATTATTGGAAGTAACTCTAAGTCTTTTGGGTTTATGAAGTAGGAAGCTGTTAGGGGGTGACAGGAGTTTAAGAGTGAATGTTTTTGTTACGGTGAAGTGTTTGGGATGGAAAAGGTACAGTGTTTTGGGAGGAATAAGAGAGGAAGATATGTTGTTGTAGTGGGTAGATAGAGATGGTTGTAGGTGAGTACTAGGGATAGTTTGAGTAGGAGGTAGGGATAGGGGTATTTTGTGAGAGTAGGAAGTAGCATAATATAGAGGAATTAGTAGTACAAGAAGTGAGGATGGGACACAGATAGTATGAAGGATTTTGGATGGCATGTTCAGCATGGGGAAATTGAAGAGATAGATGTAGTGGAAGTGTACAGGCAAAAATGGGGTGGGGAGCTTAGGAAATGGATGGGGTTGAAAGTATTTGCAGGGGAGAGAAAGAGAGTATGTGTGGTGAGGAGAGAAGTATGATGGAGTGGGATGAAAAAGAGTGGGAGGGGTAGTAAGAAGAAGGACTATGATTAGTTAATTGGTAAAGTGAAGTATAGTGGGGTGGGAGGAGTAAGAGTGGGAGGGGGTAATGAGGAAAGGACTCTGATTAGTTAATTGGTATATGTGGGAGGAGTTATGAGAGGTATAAAGGTAGAGGTGCTGGGGGCATGTGGGAAATGGGGGCAGGGTAGGGGAGCGGAGTGAGCCAGCACGGAGGGAAGAGCCAAAGGAAGGAGAAATGCGAGGAAAACAATCAGTAGAGTGCGAGAGCCAGAAGGTAAGTTTGCAGAGATATATATTAAGTTCGAAGACTGACAGTGAAGTGGAGTTAAATGGAGATATGTACTAAAATGACAGTAGGGAAGGGTCAGAGGCTTTGAGCTTGAAGGAGATGAGAATTTGTGGAGTGGAGGAAGAGTATAGGTAGTCCTGGGAGAATACTGAGGGAGAGTGCAGTGGGAGAGATATCTAGGAAACACTGAAGAAGGTACCAAGTGGGAAAAAGTAGTAGAGACAGCAAGAAGGTAGAGGAGTGCCACCTTGTGGGCAGTGTAACAGAGACCCCCATGGGGAATATCCAGTTAGGGGATGGAAGGAGTTATCATAATTCAGCATAGGGTAAAATAAAATATAGGAGGGAGAGTAGGGATAATTTAAATAGACAAGAAAAGGGGAAGAGTTGGCTGCTGGCTAGCCTGGCAGGGGAGCGCACTGCGACCTACTAGAAAGTATGTACTACCTTTACATATTACAAGATGGATAAAGCAGTACGCATACTTTCTCTGAAATGTCCTTGTAGGGAGCAGATGGGATTTTAGGTTTGATTTAAAGTCCCTTGTTTATGGGTTCTCAGCATGGACTTCCGTTAGGGTGCATTCAGGAGGAGAAGGAGGATAGGCAGGAACACAAGTTTCTCTGAAATGTCCTTGTAGGGAGCAGATGGGATTTTAGGTTTGATTTAAAGTCCCTTGTTTATGGGTTCTCAGCATGGACTTTTGTTAGGGTGCATTCAGGAGGAGAAGGAGGATAGGCAGGAACACAAGTTTCTCTGAAATGTCCTTGTAGGGAGCAGATGGGATTTTAGGTTTGATTTAAAGTCCCTTGTTTATGGGTTCTCAGCATGGACTTCCATTAGGGTGCATTCAGGAAGAGAAGGAGGATAGGCAGGAACACAAGTGTAGGAAACCGCAAACGCTGGAACCAGGGATGCACAGCAGCCAGGGGCAGGACTATAGAATAAAGATGGCACCTCCTTGGATGTGGTAACTTTATGGAGTGGGAGAGGAAGTTAGGCAGAATGGGGAGGAGTGAGTAGACTGAAGGGGGGGAGAATATGCAGAGAGTGCCGATACAGACCGGAAGCACTGAGATAAACAGCTGTAGGTGGGACCGTTCAGTTTAGAAAGGAGGCAGGGGATTAGAGAGAGGAAGGGAGAGTAGAAACCGGAAATTGTAGGGTTAGATCAGGAATAGTAAGTCTACAGGGAGGGGGGTTAGGACCAGGTATAGCATAGAAAAAGATAAGAACTGTGAGAAGAGAGCCAAAGGAAGGAGAAATGCGAGGAAAACAATCAGTAGAGTGTGAGAGCCAGAAGGTAAGTTTGCAGAGATATATATTAAGTTCGAAGACTGACAGTGAAGTGGAGTTGAATGGAGATATGTACTAAAATGACAGTAGGGAAGGGTCAGAGGCTTTGAGCTTGAAGGAGATGGGAATTTGTGGAGTGGAGGAAGAGGATAGGTAGTCCTGGGAGAATACTACATGTTCTTTTAGAATTGGATCCCAATGAGACAACAACTCTATTAGCCCCCCAAAATTTCCGTTGTCCTTGTCACCAAAGCGCTGTGAACTACCACGCAAAGCAAGCCCACGTTCTCCATGGAATAGTATAATATCAATGATTCATTTTATAATGTTGTACCACTTGACAGATTCTATTGCAATTGATGCCTCTAAGAGACTTTCAATGCCCTTATCAGGAGACAGGCGTCTTTCCAATTCTCGCCAAGCCAGATAGCATTGCCTATGACTATTGCTTCTCTCATGTTATGGGATGCGACTACATAATTTTCGCCACTTTCCAGCAGCTGACCATCATTCTGATGATGCAAGCATAGACTTGGACGGAGAGCTAATTTTGCAACACAAATTGTTCCAAAATAATCGGCAGGGAAAACAATATAATGCTTGTTTAACATCACTCCAGACAAGCCAATCTCGGACATGTTTCTCGCCATTCAAATTTCGAAATTTTAGTATACTTTCTGGAAAAACTTGGTTATTCATATCTTTAGGAAATGTTTTAGGATTGCCATTATGACTTTTCATAACAAAATTTTCTATATTCAGCTGAGAAGGAACCTCTGTTATAACAAGTGCAATGTCAATTCCAATATTTCTCTTTTCTTCACCATGGCCAGATTCTGTAAACATTGACGTACTCATTGCCTCACTTCTCTTTTCATCACTAACATTCACTTGTTCCTTCAAATCTCCTTTTCTCTCATATCCTCCATCCTCCAAATCCACATTTGCGTCATCCACCTTTTGTGCAAGAATCACACTAGGATCTACTCGATCTGATGTTTTTTGAAAATCCGAACTGGCTTCATGAGATTCTGTCCTTTGTTTCAGTTCTGCATTTGGCTCACCTTGTTCTAAATCTAAAGTTTCATTTTTGTCAGTTTCTCGTTTTGTATTTAATGCCAACTTGAAAGAGTATTTGCAGTCCTTTTTTATTACTCTCATCATGTTTTTGTTTTTCTTTATGTTTTTGAGCTCCAGATTTTTAGATGACATGTTTAAGGCCGGTACCTGAAATGAAATATAGAACATAGAAATTTGCCGTATTGTTATCGAGAATTTTGTTAGTGGTTCTAAAGTTAGGACAATATTTATTGCTATTGATTTCTGCTAACCATCAAGCTGTTTATAGTCTCGAAACTCTTGATAACGTAGACAAAAAGGCACACAATGTCAGTGGGTCCTTTATGCTACAATTACAGCATTTACAGGGAACTTTACCTATGGAATTATTTCTTCCTTCGCTTTCCTGTAAAGTCTTATTTGCAGTCCATGACGAATCAGCATAGCTCGTGTCCTGTTTTCTTCTTCCTACCGGGATTTGGTGGGAAAGCAAGGAGGAGTAATCCGAACAATAATTTGAAGCTAGGAATGAACACGTGAGAACACTCATTGATAGTCACTTTCACAAGTTTTTGTTCATTGATTCTTGAATGCACTGTATTATGTCACTCAAAAGTATTTTATCATTGTCATGGCTTCTATTGTTTCACGCTCACTCAATGCTTCGCGATCTTGCACGCGAAAGTTCTCGTACCATTCTTTGTCTTAGTTTGTAAGGACGTCTCCTTCTCAACATGACACGTTTTGTTTTTTGTGATGTTTCTTGGGCTTCATTGGGCCCCCTTGAGCTTCATAGGCCCTGGAGCGATGTACTGGCTGCACCCCCCTCTCCTCGGGCCTGAGTACATCCAAGAGTAATAAATGTACAAATAATAGTGGTATGGTTTCATATTAGTATAGATGATGTTGCAGTTGGTTGTGTGCAGAATAATTTCAGTTCCTTGCTGCAAAGCTGTTTGTGTGGCAAAGAGGGATAACACACACTTCCTGTGTTCTGAAGGTTCATTGTAGTGAGAGTTCAAATCCAGATCTATGTAGACATATCTCAGGTAAACTGACATTTTCTAGTGTGTATGCCATAGATTTTTTTCCTCATTTCAACGACTTTCGCTTTTTTAATTTTTTTCTTTTCTTTCTTGTTTTTTTTTTTTTTTTTTATTTTTGGGGGCAGTGTTTGTGTGATGCAATGCTTAGGGCAATCATGAGAACGGAGGAAATGAATGTCAGGTTTGACTGTGCTTCTCTCATTTTCATGAAGTGTAGCATTGCATAAATTGGGCAACTGGACCACCCAGGAAGAGACAGAATACTTGTAGACAGGACCCAGACAGCCAAAAATCAAAAGCAGATACATTGAATTAATTCTGTTGGGCACTGCGCACACCCACTAAATGGCGTTGTGTGGTGGTTAACACAGAGACCTTAAGAATGATTTGTAAATTAGGGAATGTCATGTAACTAGTTTTGTGGTAGCAGGTGTAGGTGTAGGCCTGGAGTACAGATTGTCCTGGATTCTAGTACAGGGTATGCAACTTTGTTTTTTACTGTTGCGACAGTGCAGTTTATAGCAATGAACTGAAAAATAAAGTGTTATTTCAGCATTATTGAGGCAACCGGTGCAAGTGTAGGACTTTTTTGATACTTTCACATGCCTATATGTCCATTTCATGCAGGCCTCCCAAAAACTTCTCTCCAACATGGCCTGCTGATGTCATCCACTATAAGATGACCTTCATTCATGTAAAAGTCAGACTTGTGCCAAGTCTGGGTTCTGTAGTCTTTGTATTTAGGTAGGGGGTGTGTTCTCATTGCAATCAACAGTGTGTGTGTGTGTGTGTGTGTGTGTGTGTGTGTGTGTGTGTGTGTGTGTGTGTGTGTGTGTGTGTGAGTGTATGAGTGTGTGTGCACGCGCTTGTGCCTAGACAAAGCAGTAGAAGTGTCTATTCTACAGTTACTGCTCCAGTGCCATGGGTTGGCAGTATTTTGATACTTACACATGCCTACACATCAATTTCATGCAGGCCTCCCAACATCTTCTCACCAACATGGCCTGCTGATGTCATCCACTGTAAGTTGACCAGCAGTCTTGTAAAAGTCAGACTTGCACTGTGGTGCTTGTATAAAGTACTGAGTTCTGTAGTCTGTGTACCTAGACAGATAAAGAAGGTTCTATTCTCACTGCAGTCAACTGTGTGTGTGTGTGTGTGTGTGTGTGTGTGTGTGTGTGTGTGTGTGTGCATGCACATGTGTGTGTTTGTTTCTGCTCTTGCTTGACATTACAGATAACCTTTTACATCAGTATGTGGGACACTGTTATTACCATATTCTCCTCAAAAGATGCTGCTGATGTCATCAGCTATAAAGTGTTATCTAAGATACTCCAAGTCAGACATGAACTCTCAGGTGCCTTAAATACAGAGGTCTGTAGTCTGTGTACTTAGCTAGGTAGAGGTTCTTTTCTCACTGCGCTCAACTGTGTGTGTGTGTATATGTGTGTGTGTGTGGGGGGGGGTGCTCTTGCTTAACATTACAGGGAGCCTTTTACACCAGCATGTGGGACACTGTTATTACCATATTCTTCTCAATAGTCACTGTTGATGTAATCAGCTATAAAGTGTTGTCTGAGACACATCAAGTCAAATGTGAGCTGTTGCACTTGCCTTAAATACAGAGGTCTGTAGTCTGTGTGCTTAGATACTGGTTCTAGTCTCACTGCAGTTAAGTGTGTGTGTGTGTGTGTGTGTGTGTGTGTGTGTGTGTGTGTGTGTGTGTGTGTGTGTGTGTGTATCTGTGTGTGTGTGTGTTGTGTGCTCTTGCTTGACATTACAGAGAGCCTTTTACACCAGCATGTGGAACACTGTTACTACCATATTCTGCTCAACATACACACTGATTTAATAAGCTATATCTGATATGTAGATATGTACTATTCCCACCAGGGCAGGATCAGAGACTGGCCTGTAGGCCAGGCAGAAGTCACCTCATCCTATATAATACAGATTACAGTGACACAGCTTTCAGTCTATCCACATACTTCATGGCATGTTTGTAGGCACTGTGTTTTTTTGATGAGAAAGCCATGCAGTCTCTCCATCTGCTGCATGTGTCTGGTGAGGTACATGCAAAACAGAGCATTATACTCTATTAATGTTCTGAGGAATATCGGGTACAGTGCTGTCATCCAGTCCTATTATCTGAATATGATGGCATGGCTTACAATATGCATAACATAGGCTTTCAATACGGCTTTCAATACCAGTGTGGACACTTGGTAGTCGAATTTCAGATGTCTGTCTACATTTGTTCCCAGTGCTTGTATCACTGGGTTTTTGCATAGCAGCACTGTTGTCAATGTTGTAATTAGCAAGGTGGAATTCCACTTTTCAGAAAGACAATATCAAGACAAATTTATGCATTTATTTGTAGATCGTGTGACTTTGTCACCAATCATTTGTCTGTGTTAGCTCCTCCTGTAGTATGTTATCATCATTGGTGGACTCAATGATTGCACCCAGTATGCAAGAATCAGCAAATTTGGTAAGCCAAAACCATATACTTTATCCTGAACTGTTGTGAAATAGAATACAAACAGTAAAGGGCCAAGCACAGATCCCTAGGGTACACCAATGGTGACAGCTCTGCTGGTACAGGTTGAATCACCAACTTTCACAATATGTGTTCTGTTGGTGAGCCAGTTGGTTATCCATCTAGTGACATAAGGGTTAATCCCCAATTCGGAGACTTTCTCAAATGATACCTGCATGGGGATTGTGTCAAAACCATAGACCAGATCATGATAGGCAGTATGCAGTGTCATACCTTCATCTAGGCCTATCCCACAGAATCACTGAGTTGTGACAAAACCCCAGATCACCTATGGCATGACTCAGCACATACACCTTCCTGATATGGTTGAATAAACACTTCAACACACCCTCCACATGGGCTATGCTCCCATAGAAGGGTGTACATCAACATGCATCCATTTGAGTTCAAGGGAACAGCACCTGATGCTTGCATGTTTAGACACATCCTGACTATCCTCAACTGTGAGATAAATAAACATATCATAGAGCTTTTCTAAATGGACACTAGTAATATCCTGGCTGTGTGCAACAGACCTGTGTGAGTTGTTAATACTACATCATGTCTGTTACATCTGACAGATGTCCTCAAAGAGGCCATTGAGGGCATGAATGACAACACTATCACCTTGTGGAACTTGACCAGGACAAGACATTTGACACAAATCCACACTGAGGTATTCAATCATCATTATCAGATGTGGCCATAAACAGCTATATCACCAAGTGGGTAGACCAGTGTATCACATACATCTCATTATGTTAAAATGTGTGAAGTGACCTATATCTCAGGTCCAGTGATCAAGTCTGTACATCAGGTCTGTCTGCTAGGCCATTTCCTGTCCATTATTTAAGTGATGGACATCACAGATGACATACATGTCCAAAAAGCTGCTTGAAGGACTACAGATTGTGGGAAATCTTTGACTCCAACTGTGATGTTATGTATAATACAGACAGTATCAACACATACCAGAGATTGCTGACACAGGCATGAAAACACCTGCAATGACAAGAAAACATGGGGAATTTGTTAAGTCAGGAAACCAAACACACAGCCCAAGTGTATTGTGGACATCAAACCCTATAATTAGACCAGTAGGTATGTGACCTGTGTCCTGGAGTAGATGGTAAGAGGAACATCCACAAGCATGTGGTCACAGTGTTGACTACTCCGTTGTACATAACACAAGTACTGAGTATGTGAAGGACATCCACATCACAGGCCATAAAACCTCTATAGTTCCCAGCCGTCATCACACCAGTAACTGACTATCTGATATCTGTCACCATTTTATTTAGGTGGGAACTACTGGTCAATAGCTTATGATTTTGTTCGATTGGCCTTAGGGTTTAATTTAAAAAAAGTCTTTCATCTTGCTAGTATAAAAGAATTACATTTTGTAAGATTCTGCTCAGAGCTTCCTTATGCCTGTGGCTACAAGATTTGGTTTGCTTCTAAACCATTTGGAAATACAAAGCTGACATAAGTATATTTTTGCACTTGCTGTAACTATTTCAGTGATATTTAATAACACTGTGCTGAACGTATTTCATTGATTTTATCACTGTTTTACAGCCTGCATTGCTAAAGAAGCTCCATCTGCTTGTTACTGTACTGCTGTTAGGTTGTTCATTGCCTTACTTCTGTTCTTATATCTGTCTCCATTTTATTTTTCCCACCCACCCGCACAACTGTTGGTGTATTCATAAAACTTGATGGCTTTTGAGTTGCCTGCTTCCACTTTAAATTTCATACTGGACACTCCTCCCAGTCCTATCTCATCAGCTCATTCTACTGAGTACAGAGAGATCACTTGGGATGGCCCATCCTCTTGGTTTCTTAACCTTGAATTATCTTCTCTTTTCTTCCTTACTACTTAACAAAAAATACATTTTATTCATCTCCTTTTACTATATTTGTGTCTCTTCCTACTTCATTACTTTATTTTGCTTTTGCTGCTTGTTCTTAAAAGTCTTCAATTGCATTTATTCTACTGCATTTATTACTGGTTGTTAGTAGCCTGATTAAACTGTAATTGTTATTCTAATTCTGTTAGGACTTGGGCTTCAGGCCAGTTATTTTACATTAAGAAGGTTTGTGGTCTAAACTCTTTTGGTAGGAGAGGATAGCCTACACCATTCTAAGTTGGGAATTGCTGGTTGAAGGCTCATTGTGTCTGCTATTCTAAAAATGCCTTAGTTCTGTTTTAAGCACTTTGGCTTCAAATCCAAACTTATTGCGCCTGTTGTTCTGTTTCTTACTTCTGATTTAAGCACTTGGATTCCAAAACAGTTATTTTACATTAGGAAGTTTTGTGGTTTAAACTTTTATGGCAGGAGAAGATACCTTACAGACTTCTAAGCTGGGAATTGCAGGGTGAAGGCTTATTGTGTCTGGTGTTCTGAAACTGTCTTAGTTCTCATTTAAGCACTTGGGCTCCAAACCCAAGTTGAGGTCTAGACTCTTGTGGCAGGAGAGTGTGACCTACAAACTTCTAAGCTGGGAATTGCTGGTTTAAGCACTTGGGTTCCAAACCACTTACTTTACTTTAGGAAGATTTGTGGTCTAAACTGTTGTGGCAGGAGAGGATAGCCTACACCCTTCCAAGATGGAAATTTCTAGTTGAAGGTCTATTGTGTCTGTTATTCTAAAGTGCCTTAGTTCTGACTTAAGCACTTGGGATCCAAAACCAGTTGTTTTACATTAGGAGGGTTTGTGGTCCAGACTCTTGTGGCTGGAGAGTGTGGCTTGCACCCTTCTAAACTGGGAATTGCTGGTGAATTACAACTATATTTAAACTGTTTATTTTTTTGCTGTTGCGACTGTGATTTAATGCACTTTGAATTTGTAGTACTTCTGCATTTTATAGCATAGACCAGATTCAGACTTGCTGGTTCTAGATAGTTTGGTATCACTTGAGTATTAAAACCAGCTCTTAACTGAGATACTGAAAGATCTGAGGCATCCGTTGCTTCCAACTAATTTTAAGTGCCTGTTTTTGCTCTTATATTGCACTTTTAATTTGTATTTACATCCTACTGTCTGTTTGAATTGTCTGAACTGTTTTTTTGCCATATTTTACTGTATACTGTACTAGTTTAGCTGTAGCATGGCCCAGTTCTAGGTTTGCAGTTTCTGGGTCTGATTTGTAACTTCTGAAAATCAAATTCAAGCTATCCTTGTTGGTGAAGGCCCTTCTGCACTCTTGTGGGAGGAGAGTGCTGTCTTGATTCCATCTAATTGAGGGTGATTGGACTAGAGCTCAGAGAGAACATCCTTATTGGCTAGTTTGAGTTAAAATGGTTATTTCTTGTTTTATTTAAGCCCCACATTTGTGCTTGTCTGTGTGTAGCAGACCATCGTGCTCTACAGCTTAGCAGTGGTTACCAATGGTGGTTGTAGATGCAAACATTTTGCTTATTACATTTTCCCTTACTACTTTACTTGTGGTCCTCCAGAGGTTTTTCTTGTCTTTGCTGTATTGTCAAGTGGAACACTAAGCCTAGCCTCAGAGGTCCCAACACACCTCTCACCCATTAGCCATGCCTAAGTGTGACCTATTTTCCTTACAATATAAATTTATCTAACGCTATGGATGGACAATTTTCCACAGTTTCTCCAACCAGATTGGTTGACATGGGCATCCTGAGGCAGTGTAGCAACTGCCTCATGTTCACTGACAATCCTCTACTCTTAGTTCACACAAACTCAACATGTGAGAGATGCAAATATATTAAGAACCTTGAATCCATACTGTCTCACACACCAGTCAGTACATATGACAATGAGTGGGTTTACAGCATGCACACCTCATCTCCTACTCTACTCAGACACATACTACACATACCTCAATATGCAGAGGCCCTCACTAGAAACATACCTAAACACCAGAAACCTCACAAACACGAGCATGCTACACATAATACTTCCTCTGAAGAATACAGTGCACATAATAGGTCATGCACCAGTGTCTCACCTGTCAAACCCTTAAGGCAAAACACAAAACCAAACATATTAGTCATAGGCGATTCCATCGTGAGACACACGGATGTCCCTCTCACCAGGCTGGGTAAGGAAAAGGTCACAGTCAGCTGTCTGTCAGGTGCTATGATCTGCCATATCATATGCGCTCAAGTCTTTCAAAAACAAGTACCTTTATGACTCAGTCATACTCCATGCTGTAGTGAATGACTTGAGATGTACCTCTCTGGATTATATGATGAGAGACAGATTATGTGTCCCAGGCAGGTATGTCTGTAACCCTGAGCAGCATTCTACGTTCACCTAGGATGATGCTTCACTACAAACAGAAAATGATTGACTTCAATAATTGGCTTAGTTTCTGGTGTCATTCTAAGGGGATCCAGTATTTGTCAGCCTGGGATGACATGATCAACAAACCTAGATGCTTTGCCAGAGATGATCTTCATCTGTCACCCCTGGGATTTCAGCTACTGGCTAAGGCTCTTGCCATCCTCATAGTGCCTTTTTAGGTAGTTCTCAAGGACAAAATTCCTTATGTAAAAACTCCATCTGATAACAACCTCAAGTTGTTATGCTTAGTTATGCTGCTAAATGCTAGGAGTCTTAACATGAAACTGCATTCACTGGAAGCATTCCTCACCTCGGAAGATGCTGACATTTGTGTAGTCATGAAAACCTGGTTCAAGACTGTGAAGAGCACCTAGCCATACAGGGTTACACCTTTTTCCACACGTTCAGAACACATAGTAAAGGCAAGAAAACTAAAGGAGGTGGTATATCAGTATTCATTAAAGATAAATACACCTCCAGATTGGTTAAGCAGTATGATTCCCTGGAAATACTTCAGGTGCAATTAACTGTTGGTAGCTACAATACCCCCTCCATGAATCAGAATACCTACTCAGCCTATTTGGGTCTACTTGAGTCTATCAAGATACACATGAAGGTTATGGGCAACTTTAACTACCCATCCATTGACTGGGTAAATTACTTGTGCTCAAACTTGCTTGTCCAAAGGTTTGTTGACTTAGATCCAATGCCCTAGACTAGCTGGTTAACACCCCCACTAGGGATGCCAATATCAAGTATCTGGTGCTTACCAGTATGGGGTACCACTATAGCACCCCCCACTGTGAGGTCTTTGACCACAAATCAGTCTCATTCGAAGTAACTATCACACCTGACCTCCCCAACTGCAACTAAACTAAAACAACTTCTCCAAAGTAGATTATAACCTCTTACAGGATGGTATGAATAGCTTCACAGCACCTCCCCCCTCAGATGGAATTGGCAACTATGCAGAGTTCTACACCAATGCTTTATACAAACACCTGTATAACTGCACTATCTTGGCCGTACCTGACAGGACCAAAACAAGTTCCTCAAGGAAGAGCAAACCTGCTTGGTAGACAACTGCCATTAACAGGCTTTACAATAAGAGGAAAAAATTGCTGTCTAAGAGTAAGAGGGAACGATCCCTAAACTGGAAACACTTTCTCCTCAACTTAAACAAGCAAATAAGACTTCTTATGAAGTCCTCCAAAGCAAACTACAAATTCAGATTAGCTTCCTTAACTAAGGACAGCCATAGGGCATTCTGTAGTTACATCCATAACCTAAAAGGAAGGGCCCAGATTTGTACTAAACTGGTAGTTAATGATATCACATATACTGAGCCTGTGGACATAGCTAACCTGTTGGCTGACAGGCTCTGTGAAAACTTCACTCCCCTATCTCTGCCACACGCACCCCATGGCATCCCTACCACTTGTCACCTCCCTTGTATCTATAAAGAGCAGATCATGAACACCCTCTCTAAGACCGAAAACACAGCACCTATGGGATCTGATAACATCCCAGGCTGCATCCTACATGGGCTCCAACAAGAATTAGCAACACCACTGGGTACTCTTTTCAATCATAGTCTAAGCACCGGCTTTCTCCCATCTAAATGGAAAACGGCCACCATTATTCCCATGCATGAAGGTGGTGCTTCCACTGACCCTGGGAACTATAGACCTATTAGCCTGACTAACCTTATCTGCAAGGCCATGGAGCAAATCATCATGGACCTTATCAGCAAAGATATAGGTAATCTCCAAACCCTTGACCCTACTCAGTTTGGATTTGTCAAAGGGAGATCATGCCTGTTAAACCTGGTGGACTTCTTTGAGACAGCCACCAAGGCCTTGGACGAGGGCAAATCTATGCATACAGCCTACCTAGACTTAGCCAAGGCTTTTGACACTATTGTCCACTCAGGCATCATTAACAAACTCACCCAGCTAGGTATCAACCCTTATATCGTTAGTCGCTAACTGGATCACTGATATAGTCAACATAGGAGAATCCACCTTCAACAGCAGACCTGTAACCAGTGGTGTTCCACAAGGTTCAGTCCTGGGACCTCTACTGTTTGGAATCTATTTCTCTGAAGTACAAGCAAAAAAGGGTCTATGGTTGACAAAGTTTGCTGATGACTGCAAACTGGGAGCGGTCATAGAAACTTCAAATGATGTCAACATTGTACAACAGGGTCTTACACAAACAAATGATTGGTGCCAAAGTCATGGCCTGAAACTCAATGCAAAAAAAGTATTATCATCCCTTTTGGTAAGAGTGATGTTTCTGCTAACTACCACATCAGTAGCAACACCCTAAATATGTACTCAGTGGTGAGAGAAGTGGCCACGCAGGTTGACAGCGACCTTACCTTTGATCACCATGTCTCCACAGAGGTAAGAAGGGCATTCTATATTGCTCATCTCATAAGTAAGGTCATTGCCTCCAGAAAAAGTGAGGTTGTAACCTCCCTGTACTCTTCCCTCATCAGGCTAATAACTGAGTACAACACCCCTTTTGATATGTACCTTTCCACGCACCTGCAGCAACTGGAGAGACCACAAAGGTTCCTCTCAATAGAAATTCAAGGTCTTCAGCCTCTGTTCTATGTGGACCATCTGAAATCACTGTCAATTTATTCTGTTTCATACAGACTACTCAGAGATGATCGCTGCCTTGCATATAAGGTGATTTCTGACCCTGTTTTATTGGAAATGCTGCATATCTGCAAGTCAAATGGTACACGGGTTACTCACTCTATAGACCTTAACCTGGTATGTGACATTAATAGAACCTGCTTGGGGGACAGATTTGTCTCCCAGTGATTACCACACCTTTTGAAAAGACTCCCACTTCATGTGAGACAGAGCACCTCATTGGCCCTATTCAAACACAATCTGGATGACAGGATGAGTAACTGTAAATTCAGCCCAGGGGTTTCACCTGTGTCCCTCTTGGACAGGAGCATTAGGTGCTGATTGTGGGAATAAGGGTAGAACTTGGCTAGGCCTGTAAGGGCCCTAGGGCCATTAGCCTAATAACTTCCTATGATCCTGTGATCCTACGAGTACAATGCACCCTTCTTCATGTACCTCCCAAAACATCTTCCACTGATGTGTAACTGAAGTGTACCACCTTTGCTACTTTGAGCTCTCACACAGCTTATTGACCATACCTAGGTATTCTTTTGGTGGCTTAAACATGACTGTCTGATGGTGCAGAACACCAATCAAGTTGTTACACCAGATGCATGTGTGCTTCCTGTTCTGGTGATGTATACAATAACAGTACATACATAGGTGTTTAACAACATTAATTGCATAATTGCATGGATATTATTTGTGACAGTGTGGATTGTGCCATGTATATGTATATATAAATAAATAATAATAAAAAATATATACATATATATATATATATATATATATATATATATATGTGTGTGTGTGTGTGTGTGTGTGTGTGTGTATATATATATATATATATATATATATATATATATATATATATATGCCATGCACACCAGTCAACTAGCCTGTATTGCTCATAATGTCGCATACAGGTGTAGCAGTGTCCCTCCTAGCACCTCAAGCAGATGTTACAGTGCCAAGGCAGTGAGTATGATTACCTCATAGAGTGTGTAAGTATCGTAATAGTTGTACAAATGTTTTGTGCAGAATCATCAATGACAACTCTAAAACACATATATTATGTAAGAAGCATGTGATTACTGGTTGTTTATTATGATATTATCCATGATTGTGGTTGGTTGTTTTAATGTTGTCCATGAGCCTTTAACTGTGCCCCACTTGCTGGAGACCTCTGCTAAGATTATACACACATTCAGGCAAATCTGTTTGCACAGCTTTGCAATATGCATCCTACCCCAGTTGTATGTCGGATCCTCGATAGATTTCCTTAGCATTATTCATGTAAGGATGCTTATCTCACACAGACGTCCTCCCCATTATAATGTCACCTTGTATGACAGTCACATAATACACGTTTTTCACTGTGCAGTCTCTACTGTACCATATAGAAATGTGATTGGTGTTGCTGCTACAACCATCTTCATTGATATGCCCTCATCTGCTGCATATTAAGTTGTTTCACCTGTCCTCTTTCCCTATGTTTATTCCTACAATTCATCTGTGTGTCCCTGTTCAATACACACACTTCCCCTGAGTGTTTATTATGCATAACAGTCACTGTACTGTTACAGATCATTTGTACAGTTTCAGTACAGAATGCCAGGAATGGGATATCACAATACTCTGCACTATAGATACATATCATGTACTGCGTTTGGACAATGTACTTAGCATTCATACCTCTCTATTGTCCAAATTTTCACAGAATGTTCAAGTGTTCCTTATCAAATTTGTGGATTTCTACTATATCACTGGGATGATCTCAGGACTGATGTGACTCAGTATTCCATACATTTGAGTTTCATACTTCAAATCCTTCAGATCATGTATCTTAACTCAAACTCCTGGTTATTCCAGCACATTTCTAGAGGGCAAAAATGTCAAATATGTCCCTATTTCTGGGTCATTGTCCACCCATTATGTTGGCCTTTGTCCAAATGTCTTGCACTAAGAGATTGAGAGCTATTTGTGAAGCCCTGGTGATCATTATGGCATTCTGTGCAAAACTGCGGCCAATCAATGCTGTGATTTCAACAGGAGTGCTATCTATGCTCACTTACATGGCTTCCTGGCTGGCAACACTTTTGCCAGCCATGAAACCTTTGTTAAACATGGCATGCAGCATGAATATGTATTGTGTGCTGCTGCACACCGCACAACACCTTTCACATATTTAAACTCTGTGTAGACTTCATGCAAAGCCTACACAGAGTTATTGTATCCTGGGGTAAGATTATTTCATCTAGCGCCAACAATTCTTTATAAATAGAGAAGTGGGTGCAGTGACAGATTTTATTTTCCTGGACTCAAAAGATCTCTGCAAATGGTGACTGCTGTCATAAAAATAAAATATACTTGCTTGTTGGGAAGAAACCAATGACAACTAAGATCTTTATTTTCAGATCTATAGTTTCCTAGTAAAAAAAGTGATGTGATATTTGGACTGTAAGACTATGCACTATAACATTTTAGTTTTTGAGAAAAAAAAATGACAATGTGTGGGCTGGAACACAAGCAAAACAGTAAAAACATACAGAAATAAATTCGGACTAGAAGGTCTGATCGTAAAACTAAATCACAAAATCTCAAGTACTTTGATTACATGATAGAAAGATAAAAATCCCTGGAGAATACTATGATGCTGGAAAAGACAGAAGGCCAAAGAAGAAGGGGACAGGAGAAGCTAAGATGGAAAGAGAGTACTGAGCTCAGTAACAAGTATTAATTTGCAAGAGATCAAAGAAACAATAATTAAAAGATACCCCTGGTTTGCTAAAGTCCTTAAGGTCATCTGGAATCAGGCTTGACTAAAGGTCGGAAAAAAAACTTTTCCCATAAAAAAAGCAAGGGCTTTATCTCATCCCCCACTTAATAATAACTCATGTAACAGCAGTGTTCTCAGGCAGACAAAATGCATTGTCTGGAGAAACAAAAGTTTTCAAGTGCATCAGTATTACATTCTCTTCCTTCTGTATCAAAGAATAAATCCTGAGAAAGTGCAAAATTCCATAAAGTGTCCCTTCAGTTTAAATGTTCAACCATTGAATAATCATGTTCTATGAACTCTCCACTTAAAAATAGCAGCAAGCAATGATACATCCTGAACTCAATCAGTTACAATGGCCACTGTCTCAGAAGCAAAAAATGGGCATGTTTCAGACTTAAGTATGATACACTAGTGAGCAACACTGTAATGTGTGATTACTAAGGTGTGATTCTGGGATTTAACTACTGTGGCAGCTGAAACTGAACTCTTTCAGAAAACTGGGGCTTAATTATTATTGCTCCATAAAAAGCATACTAGAACTCAGAAAACTGCCTCACTGTTAAAAAGACTTTTAAAAGTCTGATGTGGGACTGATTAATGCTGACATTACATGCTAATATTTTACATGCTAGTAATGTTATAAACAAATATCAAACATTATAAATATTTTACGATGAAAATAACTGACATCGGTACTGTTTTCTGATACTTTACTCATTTAAATTAAGCGGTTTCTTACGGTTTACTATCAAATGACTGAAAACCAAAAGACTGAATCCCAAAAAGACTGAAAATTCAAAATACTGAATGAAGGAATTTGGCCCTTCTCCACTGCTATGCGATCTTGGAGTTGGTATATATAGTTAGCAGGGGGTGTGGGAGACGCAGCCCCCCCCCCCCCACATGAGGGGAGCAAGGGGGCTTGCCTCTTGCATTAAAAATGTAATCAGTATTTTAAAATTTTAGTCTTTTTGGGATTCAGTCATTTGATAGTAAACACTTTCTTAGTTAGATGCCACACAAACAGATCCCCAGGGCCTTAATGCTTTACTTCTAACATTTTTCACTATTTACTTGTAACATTTTCACTGTATTTCCACCTTAGCAATTATAGCTATGGTTTTCAGCCTACTTAGGTGTTCACTTGTAGATTTATATACATGTTCATAGGTAGGTACCTGGCTATCGGCCCTAGGGCCTATACAAGCCTAGCCAAAAGGTACCCTGGCTTTTGCCACCCAAGAAAATTATTTTCCTGTGCCCCTGCCGAGCAAAGCTGCAGAGGTGATCCCCGGGGTGAATTTCCTATTTTCCATCCAGACATCAGGATTTTTCTTGAAGAGTGCTAATGAGGAGCTTGGTTTGATATCCGTCCAGCATGTTCTGTTTATTGTGGTGACAAGGTTTAGGTCCCTAGAGCATGTAGCTTGGAGGGATTGGGATTTCTTTAAGTGCAGCATGTCCTACAGCTCTGAGTTTGACATAGCTTTGTTTGTTAGGCAGAGATAGCCTCTGAGTAGGCGATATGCAATGGAGTAAAGCTGGACTTTTTTTAGACAGTCTGTGTCTCTTTGTGAGGTATTTGTGTGGCCTTTCCAGTTGTAGATGTCTTGTGAGGCACATACCAAGAGGGGCACTGTACTCTATAACTGGTCTAATGAGTGACGAGTAGAGGGGAACAATGACCTCTTTTTTCCTGGATGAGAAACCTTTTGTGATGAGGTGTGCCACATAGAAGGATTTCCTGACTACTGCGGCAATGTGATTATCAAAGGAGAGACTACTGTCAACCTGTGACTCAAGGTCACATCACACTTTCAGTGTTAAGTAGACTACCACCTATGTGGTAGCTCATGGGTACAGAGTTTTTACCAAAGTGGATGACAATGCACTTTTTGGCATTGAGCTTGAAGCCATGGCTGTGACACCAGGCATCTGTCTCAGTGAGGCCCTTTTGTAGGATGTCCACATCGTTAGGAGTTTCAATTATGGCTCCTAGTTTGCAGTCATCTGTGAACTTCATTAGCCAAAGAACTTCTGTGTTAGCCTGTACTTCAGAAAAGTAGATACCAAACAGGAGAGGACACAGGTCTGAACTGTGTGGTACTCCACTTGTCACTGGTCTGAAGTCAGATTTGGAGTCTGCTACTTTCACAGTGTGCCAGCTGGCAACCCATCTTGTGACATAGGGATTTATACCTAGTTTAGTGAGCTTATCTATAATTTCAGAGTGGGGATGGTGTCAAAAGCCCTGGCGAGATCTAGATAGGCTGTGTGAACCACCTTACCCTTGTCTACAGCTGTGGTGACTGCTTCAAAGAAGTCTATCAGGTTTAGGAGACATGATCTGCCTTTTACAAACCTGGGTGGGGTCCAGAGTTTGGAGATTACCAATGTCTTTGTTTATAAGTTCCATGATGATACGTTCCATGGCCTTACAGACCAGGCTGGTTAGGCTAATGGGGCAGCAGTTCCTGGGGTCCATGGTGGCTCTCCCTTTGTGGAGTGGGATAACCATCACTGTGCACCATTCAGTGGGCACAAAGCCTGAGGTAAGGCTATGATTGAACATGGTGCTTAGGTGGGGTACCAATTCATTCTGTAGTTCATGTAGAATGAAGCCTGGATGGTGTCATTAATATTATGATATATTTTTTTTACATACAAACCTGATGAAGTATTTATTTGGAATGAAAGCAATCTTTGTTAAAAATGTTTCAGTTTATAAGTTATTAATATTTATTCTGATAGACATTTACTGGTAGATATTTTTGTTAGCTAATTAGTTATTCATTTTGTTAGTGAGTTGGTGTCTTTATTAATAAAGTTTGGATTGGTAGGTTAGCCTTAATAAGCTGTTCTTATATTATACATTTTAATTTGTCTCTAGGTTTTAAGTTTCCGTTCAGTCCAGTAGACCTAAAATCTGTTACAATACTTTAAAATCTCAGTACATAAGCTCATCTAATGTGTTAACATCCTGTATAAATCATTCTTTCAGAAAGCTGAAAAAAAACCTGTAAATACATTTTGCAGGCACCAGTTTTACATATGTTTGCTGTAAACTTTTCATTGACAGACTTTACTCCCCATATTCCAGTATACCTTATGCCTGCCTACTCTCCCATTTTTTTCTGGCGCTCCAGTGTCTTTCCTACCATGGAAAGTTTGTATGTGTTTCTTGGTTATTGGCCTCAACAGCTATATTTCTACATCCCAGGATTTCTCTTTGGTAGAGCCGGGCTCTGCCACCTCTTCTCCCTCCAGCCACATCCTCTTCAAGTTTACCATCCATTCTTCCTGCTTTTCAGATAAATGGGATATCAAGAGATCTCCAGGCATAACAGAAGGAAAGTCTCCAGAGCCTAAGAGATCTAAAAACATCATGGTTGAAACTAGACTTTGAATGCCAAGTCCAGATGCACATACAGAGTGCATGAATAATGAAGGAGATGCTGTTTTCGATCTTTTCCAGATGGCCCATGATTTGCATAGCTACTATACGTGGTGCAAAACTGGCATGGAGGGCCTACAGAACCCATCTCCTTTCCTGAATGGTGTCCCTATGTAGAGTGGTGAGATAAGGAAAAATATATCTTTGTGTTTTTTCCTTGAGTAGGTATTATATGAAATGGCATCTCCCTTGCTTGAGAGCACCAATAAACTTTAGCCCTTGTTACTTGGAAAGTAGGTCAGGTTTTCTGACTGTCTGATGAGTGGTTCCTGTGAACAAATACTTCTAAATCTTTAATCATTGTCTTGCACCCACCTTGAGGAGACACCCAACTCTTCAGAACCACCCCGCAGCAGTCCAATTTCTCAACAGAAAGTACAGGACTATGTAACATTTTTGAGAAGCATGTGTTTGTGTCATCCACAATGTGACTGAGTATAGTGAACTGTCTAAAGCACATGCAGTATTTTCAATCAGACTGGCTGGATGATGGGCAACTTGATATAATATGTGACATTCATGGCCACAGATGAGACTGCTAGAGCAGCAACATCCAGTAAAGCCATTCGGTTGTACTTCTGACTATGCCCTACAACATTCACTGAAGACACTAAAGTGGTGCTTTTAAAGTCGCATTTTAAAAGCCTCTTGCTGATCAATCTGGAAATTAAATTTCATCTGAAGAGTAGGATAGAGAAAGGGTAAAGTTTCTGGCTGTAGAGATTAAATTTCTTCTCCACAGTATTCTTTGTCTAGAATGCAGAAGCACAGTCAAGGACCATGGTATGGACAAAATTCATCAACAGGAGCTGATGTCAGCATTATCTCAGTATTCCTTCCTAACTTGGGCCAGCAATGACACTGGCCTGGGCAGTATAATCCTCAGCATCTACAAGGTGGCTACAGACAACCTCATGGTGACACAGTAGTCCTGACTCCTGTTTCAGCCTATTTTACTTAAAGGTGGTCATGCGGAGATTCTCCCTCCATACTCCAGCTTAGTTTATAATAACCAAGGAGACATGAGCAAAAGAGATAATAAAAAAAAACTATAAGTCTTCTCTTCCCCTTTCATTTCCTCTTCTCTACCTTTGCCAGAAGTAACATTTTAGAAACTCATCAGGCAAGGAAAGATGTTTGGAATCTGCTCAACAAAACAGCAATCCAAGAAGTCCTGTCAGACCATCAAAGACATAGATATTATTCCAGATTATTTTAAATGTCAAGAGATACAAATTACCTCATGCTTGTTCTGTGCTTAAATGGCTCTAAAACATTTTGTCATAAATGGGTCTTTTGACATGGTCATCCTTCAGCCACTCTTCTCATGGCAATGTAGAGGAGATTTCAAGATGAAAGGTTAGAGGTTGATATAATGATTAACATGTTTACCTCCCAGACCCAAGGTGCAGCATTTGATTCTCACCGTTGAAGAAAAATTGGCTAGGTGTAAAATGGCCAATAATGGCAGCTAGTCTAGTTACCTAACTATGATGTGCTTTTTTTATCTTCAGCATGCTTTGTGCACTTATCAAGGAGATTCCTTCATTTTATAATAGGAGCTGGTTATTCATAACCAGTTTTGGGCCCTTCCCTTTGTGTACTCATCTCCTCCCCAGAGTGTTCATGAAAGATATAACAGCAGTGGCAGCTCATCTATACTGTGGGACAACTCATTTTCTGTACCTAGAAAACTGGATTGTGGTTCATAGGTTCGTACTAAGATAACTACCCTTGCAAGCCATTTTAAGCCTAGCCAATTATCCCTTGTGAGACTCAAACCCTGCACCTTGTGTTTGTAAGGCAAACACCTTAACCATTAGGCCACCCTCCCAACCCTAGCTCTGTGAAGGGATAGTCTTGCCACTTACAGGGAGTATCTGCTTCATGTTTCACTCTTTGGAGGTAAACATGAACTTTGTAATATTTCATCTTCACCGAGAACAGATGTTGACATTTTTGATGATGCAGTGCATGTGTGGCATATGCCAGCATGGTTGGCTGGAATTTTATGAATGGTTTTGTATCATTTGGCTGTCACAATGACTTGTACAGATGCTTGTGTTGGAGGTGTGTGTTATTATGGCTGATGAAATGTTTATGTTTGAGCAGGGAATTCTGGAAGAGGAGTGGAAGTTTCTAAAGTTGTCCTCTGGTTTTCAAATGCTGCAACAGATCTTAGAAAAGCCCTGAGTGTGTACTGTACTAGAGTCAGGTGATCAAATGTGATGTCATTCTATAACCACCACTGAGAGGATGGAACTCTCACAGCAGCTTGTTTTGTTTTCTTTGAAACCTGATATAAAAATCTATGACAGTTATCACAGTCAGATCAGTTCAGCTCAGTAGTTGGAAGTTCATGACCTTGCCTGGTGGAAGTAATCATCTCAGCATCTCATCTTGCCTTGCTAAATTAATTAAGTTAGCTATGGAACAATTATTCTTTAGACAGTCAGGAAATACAATGAGATTAGCTAAGTGTTTTTTTTTTTTTGCATCTGCTTGAATCTGTCCACCTGTGTTATTTTTATTTCTCCTGTGATTGAAACTCTGATGTTTATTGCAATTAGGTACTTGTTATTCTCATGTTTTTTATTTTATTATTTTTAACAAATAGTTTTCTACCTTTCATGGTGAATGGTATTTTAGAAATTACTTTTAACATCTTGAGAGTAATTGTGCTTATTTTAGTGACACCTTGGCCACTCCAAAAAAGCCTTGCTACTTGGGTTACATTATACCATTTATATTAGCATTGATTTTACTCAGTATATTTGGACACCATTGTAAGAGCCTGATAGTGACTTAACTGGTGGTAGCTTACTTACCTTATTTTCTGGACAGAAAGGGGCACAGCAAGTAAATTTGTGCCAGCCTTTCCCCAGGAGTGTATGTGTATGTGAAAACCAAATACCCAACTGTGGATGTGTCAATTACTTGGAACTGGGACACAATGCTCAAAAGTGAGTCTTTTGGGATTCTGGAGAGACAGAGAGTCCAGTCCCAGAGTCTGAAGTCTGTTCCCTGTGTGCTCTTGGGAGAAACTGTGAATGATGCAATGTGCCGAATTTGAAAATATTGTGTAAATCCATTCCTTTTCTTAGTGACCATCTCACCAGTGTCAGTGGCGAGGATTGAGGCTCCTTGTCTGCTGGCTCAGGGTAGAAGGCCCATAACAACATTCATAGGCTGTTCCATAAAGTAACACTTGTCAGGCATGTTTACTACTAGAGATTGTTTGGCACTTTTGAAAATTTTCACCTTCTTTCTATAGGACAAATGTTCAAGGCCACATGCATATCAGAGCTTTGGTGCTGGAAAAAGCCATTGTGAGTCAGTCTCATGCCATGTATTGCATAATAATCCTACAGTGAATTATTGGGTTATTGTGTTTTCAGGAGAGGGATCTTCTGGGTGCAAACATAAGGTTGTCAAAAACTGCAAGAGTCATGGGTCTTGATGGTCTGTTCCAGTGCACTTGCTAATCTGGAGACCTTTTACTCTAAATAGTTTAATAGTCACTATTATAACAGATGCATTTGCTGTCTATGATAGATGAAGGACCTATGGACTATGGTTCACTCAGAAGTCTTGCTTGTTTAACAGGCTCTTAAGGACTGCAACAGTTTTTTTTGTATGCATGCCTTCCATCATTTTCTTCTTATTGAATATATTCCCCCCCCCCAGCTAGACAACATGACTTTTGTTTCGTATAACAACAAACACATGGGAACTCCTTCCTACCCCTTATGCAGAGACATAATGAGAGTGTGTAGCTGGACTTTTCATAGCAACTGCTGTCACTCAGTAGTACATATTCCAGGAGAAATAAGTTGCATAGGTGACAAATAAACCTCTGTTTAGTGATACCTCACAAATGTTCATCATTATGTTATGGCCAAAAATATTTAACAGATAAAGATGCCCTGCTTCTGACCCCCTTATATAACCAATGAAAAAAAAAAACAAGCAGCCACAAGTACTTTCCCCTGTCTACTCCACAAAATGGCAGAGCTCTGGATGCCCTGAAGAGGCCCTGATAGCAGGATCTTTTACACATTTTTCTCTCATTTCCCTTGATGGCAAAAGACATTCAAAAGGTAAAACATTTTAAACCAAGTATCATTCTGATTGTATTATTTAGCCTAGGCAGATGCTGTTTCCCATCTTGCAGCCCTATATCTTAGTTGCTGTTCTGCAGATGTCTCCATGGTTAAAATTCTTACATCACTCATCCATTAGAACCTAACCTGGTATTCATGCAGTCAGACTGCAAGTATGGTTGCTTCAGTTCCATTCATAGTGAGGTTTGCATTTTTCCATGACAATGTGGCATCTATCCTTTAATCCTTACAGACCCTGCCTACCCAAAAAACTTACAAAGAAAACAAAAAGGTTTTCCTTTTCCATTTGGGGTGTGGAAGAAAGTTTCAGCAGCAAAAAAAAAAGATTATTTCCTGGAAAGTATTGACATGTCTTAGTTATTTCTCCATTAAAGTTAAATTTTCTGTAAGTTCTTTCATTCTGACAAGGAGTTCATGTACTTGTCATCCTTTAAAGGATGTATTTTTTTTCTCAGAGGTACTTTCCTTCTTATTTTCCTGCTATGGATAATTTCTGTTATGGGACATATACTTTATAGTGGAGAAATGTAACCTGCTCTCCATTTGCACTTGCTTGTATAGATTTGAAGTTTTATCCTTATAGACCTTATTTCCTGTGGTACTTACTTCCACAAAAAGAATATGTGAGTTACAGGTTCTTTTCATTAAACCTCCTTGCTGTACTTTTTATAAGGAGAGGGTTTCCTTAAGGACTAACCATTTAATCACGACTAAGGTATCTGCAATGAAATGTAACTGAGTTATTCTTTTTATTAATCCATGTATTTTTCCAAATAGTCTAATAGGGCTAGGTACTTCATTCATTGCAGGAATATGCACAGAGAACTTGGATATTATATTGACAGAGTTTGGGCTACATATGAGGATGATCTGTTGTGTGTTATCTTTTGCTAACAGTTATGAAAGTGAGATAATCACTAAATAATGCTTACAGTATTGTCTTCTATTAAGATGACAAGGGCAAAATATTGGAGTCATGTTCTAAAATCACATTGTACCAACATTTTCTCCACATTTGCAGAATTCTTTATAAATGCTGACTTAGATGTCATTTGCCTGGCTACACCTTGGTTGTTTCTGAAATCCTTTGCAAAACACTTGAATGTGGACATACTTTGGGGACATAGTGATTAAGGTATGATGTCCATGGGCAGCCACCGTAGTTTGTAAGCTGGAGTGTCTGTTTTAAAAAAAATCCTGTAGCTGGAGCTGCACATTATCACATGCAATAGTTTTAGACACTTATCATAATGCTGGATTAGTCAGTAGAGCATAGAGCTCCTGCTGCAGAAATCCGCAATTTGTAATAGATGTGTATGTATGTGTGTGTGTGTGTGTGTGTGTGTGTGTGAGTGTTTATAAAGCATATCCTTATAGTAAGGTGCAGTAATTTTCTAGCCATGAGGACAAGATGCCTCCCTCCCTTAAGGAAAAACAAAACAATAGTTTTAGACACTTACCATAATGCTGGATTAGTCAGTAGTGCATAGAGCTCTTGCTGCAGAAATCCGCAATTTGTAATAGATGTGTATGTATGTGTGTGTGTGTGTGTGTGTGTGTGTGTGTGTGTGTGTGTGTGTGTGTGTGTGTGTGTTTATAAAGCATATCCTTATAGTAAGGTGCAGTAATTTTCCAGCCATGAGGACAAGATGCCTCCCTCCCTTAAGGAAAAACAAAACATTAATCCACATGGAACACTGGTACTTCTTGCTGGTTGAAAAAAGAATCACAAACATGGTAGGTTGTCTTAGCAGCCTTAGGACTGCTTAACAAGTAAATCTTTCTATCACTGATGACATATGCCCTAGCAGTTTCTACAGTCCAAGTTCTGCACACATATCTATATATTGCATTAAGGTAATGCCCAAAAATGTACATTTAAGGCAATAAAATGTGCAATTGTTTTGACGATAATTTGCCTAGATATGTTAGAAAGAGGTTCCATCTCTCTGTGTCACAGAGCTGGCAATTGTTTTTCTTTGTTGGTGTATTTTTTTATTTAAAATCATGGTTTGTAACTTTCGCGCATATACTTTTGCTTATATTTCCCTATTTTTTGCATTAATTCCCCACTGGCAGTCACAGTACTTTTAGACCATAGTCCTGCTATTTCTTGCTGTCAAGAACTTTCAGTGTACCAATATTACAATATTTCATTGACAGTATAGTTCAAGGAAGAACACACCATTTTTTAATTATTTGACCAATACTAGTGCATTAATTCACCATCTTACGACTAATATCACAAAGTTTGTTTGATTTGATTGGAAATTGACAAGTAAAAGACTCTCTGGGCAGTTTCTATTATTTATTCTTTATGCACCAGTAATGAAATGCCTGCTAGGTTGGTTGACTATATTGATTTATTTTTTTTTGTAACTGAGAACTTCCAGTATCTTTTTTGAAATGCTTTGTACTGATCAATGAAAAACTGGGCCACACTGGGTCATTTCACTGAAAAGTAGAGGTTCTCTTTGAGATCTTTGTCTATAAACACAGTGCTAGTTTTTTTTTTTATTCCAAAGATACAGGGGCTTATATACAAGCTTTGAAGTTTTGCAGTCCGTCTGATTTACAAATGTCACTTTTTTAGCCCTTTTGACTTTGATGAAATAATCCTTTTGGAATACAGCAGTTATTTGGTGGACATATTGTTTGTTTTGTTTTATTTTATTCATTTAATGGTAAGTATCTATACAGCTCATCTTGAAAAGTTGCACATTTTTACTATTATTCATCAAATACAATAACAGGCATACAAAGCACAGATGAGTAAATCAAATTACTATCAAGAGGCATTGCTTCACCAAAGTTATGCATCAGTAGGACATGAGGGGATAGCTAAAACAATATGGCGAAATCAAGCATTTTTGCATACAAAATGTTTGTCTACTTTATTAGTGTCAGTGCTGCACCAAAAATTTTCAGCAAAATTCATAAAGACAAGCTGATATGGTGAGTGACAGCTGTAATATTTATGAAAGGGTGTATGTACTGCGCATTCTTACAATCATGTCCCCTAAGGCAGCAACATAACTTGTATACCCAGATGCACAAGATACATGGCATTATTATGAAGCATAGTTTTAGCAACTTAGTATCAGAACTATAATTAATGATTAGCTCAGATTTTTAACAGAGCAAATGACTAATCCAGATTCAGGAATGAGACAAGATCACCAATGGGGATGCTGGGGAATGGAGAAAAAAATAAACCAGCCAGTGACCTTCTTTCTTTTTATTTGCAGGGAGTTTGTGGGATCTCTGCCACAAGTATAATACCTTGTGAGCTTCACATGGCTAGGGATGCAGGAGCCCATGGATGCAAGCCTCAGCTTATACATATGCATGAAGTAGTTGTGAGCATGGCAATGTTTTTTCTTCAAAGAAATTCCACTTAGGTTTATGCTACAGAAGACGACATGAATAAAATGACCACGTATACATTATTTACAAATATCATTAAGACTGATTAATAATGCAAACTGAGAAAGTTTGATGAGGATAGTGGAAGAGAGCAGAATAGAGAGGAGAGAGTGTCAGGGTGGGTTAAATAGGGAGAAGATGAAGGATGAGAAGTATAAGAGAGAATACTAAAGTAATGATAAATGCCAGGATGGGTTGAGAGCATTTCCCTCCAACAATGTATTACTGAACAGATTGCTATTAATGTGGGAGGAATCAGCTAGAAAGTCCAGTAGTAACTGAATTATTTCACATATCCCCCCACCCCAATTTGATATGAATTCTCGTACTGGAACAGAGCATAATCACACCATGTGCTTTGTTATTCATCTTCTACTGACTAATACCTAGAACATTTTACTCAAAACTATATAACAGCTTTATTTCAGGAATCAACAGTGGATTGCGTATGACTGGTGATACTGCTGTTGTTTAGTCATTTAGCTGAATCAAATTAATTGTGAGCTCAAGGACTTTAGTGCATCAAGCCCATCTTTCAAAGAAATTTCTTGCAAATTCATATTTATTACTTCACTAATTTTGTCTGTCTACTTTAGCCTACTCCATCCCTTCCTCCTTTGACTTTGATTTTTTCCAGAATTAGGGTCTTTTCTAATGAAGCCTGTCAATCATATCTTTACTTTATCTAGCCCAAGTATTTGAGTTTTCATTTTTTTTATTCCCACAAGACTTCATCTGTTGTGTCCTTTACCTGCATCTAATTGGACAATGTTAAGCCTAACCAATTTGTCTTAATGAGAATCAAACCCTATTCTTTTCACATGTGAGGTAAACGCATTAACCATTGTGCCAGCCCCTTAAGTAATGACTTATTTGATCTTCTTACAGTCAATAGAACTGCAGCTTTTAAAAATAACATCAAAAACTGTTATTATGTTCATTTTAGTTGACTGGAATGCTTAAGCTAGTAGTCAAAGTAAAATGGAATAATGGGCAGGTTTGGCCTTGGAGTATGAATTGAAATGGGACATTGAATTCTGCCAATATATTTAACTCATCATAGCAAAATCTTTCTTTCAAGGGGCTAACAAATGGCTTTAATCATGGCTACAACTACTGCAAAACTCCATAGCTGAGTAACTGACTAGGGTTTCTAATGTACATCACATTTCACCAATCCTGCACTGTCTGCACAAATCAAGCAGCAGATAATTTATAAAATCCTTGTATTGGTCTATTTATGCCTTTGTGGCTTAGGTCCACCTTACCTTCAAGAGCTTCTGTCCTGGTATCTACCTGTCACACATACATGTTCTGCATCACAGTATCTCTTAGTTGTTCCATCCTATAACTTAGAATCTTCAGATTGTCAGGCTTTTAGCCACCAAGGCCGTATATGTAACATTTGCTTCCTGACTGGCTGTGAGATGCTTCAGTTTTGGCTGGTTTTAACAGAAAAATCAAGACTTATTTATTTGAACCAATCTTTGGTTGATGCCTTTTATTGGCCTTTTGACATCTTATGCCTTTGGATTAGTATTCTGTACTCATTAATACTTTCATACAGTTTATGTAATAATATTTGTTGTATTGCTGCTTTTCATATTTTATGTAATTAATTGTTTTGTTCTACTTTTTAAAGGTTTTATATTTTTATATTCCCCTTATGTTTCTAAATTGCAAAACTGTCTGGTTAAAGGCATTGAAATAAAGTTAAAGATGAAGCTGAAGGCTATCACTAGAGGATTAATACTGAAAATCAGATTGACTATACACTTTCAAAACAGAGACAGAAGAGCTCTATACAGTCAGCAAAACAAAGACCTGAAGCTAAATGTGGCACAGATCATCAGTTTCTTATTGCAAAGTTCAGAATTAAATTAAATTACAGAAAAAAAGAAAATCATTTATGCTAGTAAGATACAAGATCAACAATAATTCACGTGAACGTGTAGTAGAGGCAAAACAGATTTAAAGGATTTGTCCTAGTAGATAGATTATTTGAAGAACCATGGAGAGAAGTACGTGATATTGTTCAGGCAGTGACCCCAAAGAAATATTGCCAACTGAAAGATGATTAAAACATGAAAATGACTGTCTGTTGAGGCTTTAGAAGTGGCTGACTTAGGAAAGAGAGCATAAGGCAATGGAGATAGACAACATTTGTAAAACTAAATGCAAAATTTCGAGGAATAGCAAGGAGAGATGAAACGTATTTAAATGGACAATGCAAAACATTGGAAAAAGATAGTAAAATGAAAAAGAGAAGAGATCTGTACAAAGACAGTTGATATTAAAGGAAACTTCTAGTTAAAATTTTCCAGGTAAAAACAGGTGTGAGAAAAGATATAAGATGGGAGTTACTTAATAGAAGCAGACAATATTAAAACGGGGTGGCAGACTGATTATACAGAAGAACTATACATGAAAAAATATAACATCATTTATACATACAATGATATGTTCTTTAATCTACAACCAGACATCCTGGAACATCAAGTTAAATGGGCCCTAGAAACCCTTGCTAATAACAAGGTTGCAAGAGGTGATGGCAATCCAGATTAATTGCATAAACTCATATAAAGTGACTGTTACCATGCTGCTTGGCATTTGACAGCAACATCTAAAAACATGACAGTGATTATTACATTAGATTAGAAAAGGTAACTTTATATTCCAGTACTAAAAAGGCAATACTAAAGAGTGCTCAGATTATCAAGCAATTTCACTTGTTTCATATGCTAGTTAGATAATACTCAGATCCTGTAAGTGAGACTCCAGCAATATATTAATAGAGAGCTGCCAGACATACACACTGACTTTAGAAGAGACAAAGGCAGCTGCTGGCTAATGGAGAAAGCAAGAATGTTCCAGAATAATGTTTCCTTTCTTTCTCAACTATTCTAAAGCTTTTGACTATGTGTATCGTAACAGACTG
Source organism: Protopterus annectens (assembly GCF_019279795.1). NCBI lineage: Eukaryota > Metazoa > Chordata > Ceratodontiformes > Protopteridae > Protopterus > Protopterus annectens. The sequence goes on from NC_056732.1 coordinate 117,389,758, forward strand.
TGGAAGTTCTTTCAGAAATGGGGATAACAGGCCGCCATTTTTGCCTCCGGTAGTGTTTATCTACATAATAAGAATGTGAAAATAGAAAGCACAAAAACCTGGCATGTTGCTCAACATAAAAATAAAAAATAAATAAAATTATGTCATTAACCTGTTTGTGAATAGATAGGAAAGAACTGAAGACACTGACAGATTTTATTTTTCTGTGCTGAAATTGCTCTGCAGGAGGTTATTGTAGACATGGAATTAGAACACTCTTACTTTTTAGAAGGAAAACTATGGCTAATTTGGATAGCATTTCAAGAAGTGAAGGCATCATATTTGTCTAAAACATCTGTGGAGGCAAAGCATTGTTTTCCCAGTAATAACCAGTGGCTGTGAAAGTTGCACTGCACATTAGGCTGTGTGCCAGAAAATCAATACTTTTGATCTGTGGTGCTGGAGAAAACTTTTAAGGATTCTGTAAACTGGTCACATAGGCCATATACTACAAGAATGAAAATGTATACAGAGATTTTTATTCTAATCCTAATGGAAGAGTAAGACAGAAGTCTGTTATTGGCAAAACGTTAGGCTACTGCATTACTTCTGGCTTTTGGCCACCATCTCTCACCATACCCCAAAAAAGCTACTGCTGTTCATGATTCTGTGATAAAAGCAAATCATACACTATAACCTTATGAAAAAATTTTGCTGTTTTATGCAAAATCTTTGTGTGGTACCTCTTAAACTTGGGCAGCATCATACCCCCATTGATTACATATATTTGTTACGTTAGAAACTTAGTCGCATTAACTTGCATTAAGCAATACTTCTTTAGAAATAGGTGTTTAGGAATAACACAGTTTAAACTACTAAAAACAAAATTCTTATACTACTGCATAACAGAAATGAGCCATGTGTACTAAACAACTTATTAGATTACAGGACAACTTTATTTGTTATATACCTGACTGAAGAAAAGCAGGATTTCATTTAATACAAAAATGTTGTAATATATTTTGGATTTGTGTTTTGATACCCAATCCATTGGTAAAGGTTGCATTTGGATAGGATTAGAGCTTAAGCCTGTTCCATAGTAGGGGTAGTCTCTGAGACACATACATGTCCTTCCAACATGTTCTATTTATGTTGCAACCAAGATAAAGGTCAATTGAGTGTTTCTAATGCTGATAGATTTATGGATGTGAAGCAAGTCCATCAGTACAGGATCAGATGATGCCCTATAGTCCAGGCATAGATCACCTCTCAGCAATTTGTAAGCGACTGAGTATAGTGATAAGGCTTTGAAGCAGACTGTGTATTCCATGTGGTTTAAGGTTTGTATTCTATTTGGAAGGAACCTCTGCAGTTATTCCATTTATTGCAAATTCTTGGTAGGTACATACTGAAGGGGCATTGTACTCACCAATTTCTCTTCTGAGGGCTGAGTTTAGAGGGTCAGTGACATCTCTGGACCTGGAGGCCATGCCCTTGCTTATAAGCTGTGCAGTACAGAATGATTTCCTCACAACAGTAGACACATAGTGGTCAAAGGCCAGGTCATTGTCCACATATGTTCCCAAGTCCATAACTATTAGGTCAATTCTTAGGGATGTACCATCTTTGTGGTAATTTGTAGGGGTAGTCGCTTTGCCAAAGGAAACTATTATGCATTTTTTGCATTCAGCTATAGGCCATGATTCCTGCAACAGTTATTGGTTTATGATAAGCCTTCTTTTCTAACACCTTTATTGCACTATCACTTAAGACATAGGCAAACATACAAATCTAATAGTCTGTACTCCGTAATAGTCATAGTGCAGACTAAACAGAACTTCTATCACCTATTTTGATGTTTCTGCAAGCATCTCTGGATGCCAGCCTATTACAAGCACTCTTAGCTCTTTTCATTGTTTATAGAAACTACTCATATGCCATCTTCTGAAATTTTTAGCCTTTCACACAAGGTTTCTTCAGTAACATTCCCTAACCTTAACTATAGGTAGACTTTATTTATGCTTTCATTTGCTTTGGTCAATGGATTTTTTCCAAGAAAGGTAAAAAACACGTTCACTGTAAAGTTGGAAAGAAAGTTACTAAAACAAAATTGTACCTCAGAGGTCCTTAGACAAAATGTATAAAACAACCAACAGGGGATGGTAAAATTTACAGTATTGTTCAATAATACTTATTCTGCAATACGTGCTGCACTGAATTACCCAATATAACAATTACTGACTGAAGGTGGAACAAATGCATTTCTGGTATTGTATTTCTTCAAGAGTCTTACACCACAAAACAGTTAGTAAAAGAACGAGAGCTCTTGACAACAAGCTCTCTTTTGACCACCATGCCTCTACAGTCATTAGAAAAAACATTCTAACTAGCCCAGCTGATTACCAAAAGTATATCTTCCAGATTTTTTAGATTTAGGGATGTTATCATCTGTCTTAGGTTGCTTATTTTTTTGGCTTTATCCCCTACAATGTATGTGATTTCTGGAGGCCTAGAGATAAAAATGTAGGCCTGAAGATGAGTTTTTTTTTCAATTTTATCCCAGCTGTCTAATGACTATCAGACTCTCTCTCTCTGTAGCACACTTACTCCCTTCACTCTAGAAGTGCCAATTGAGAAGGGGTCATAACTGAGGCAGCCATTAGGGTGGTTCTCATTTTTCTCCAGGTCCTAACACGTATGCACTTGATGAGGTGCCAGAAAGGGGACATGCTATGGGCTTTCCACAGAGGACACCCCTCACTTCCACAAGGGATATAACCATGTCCCTTTCTCTGCAGCATGAGCAGTGGTCTCTCTAGTTTCCACCAGGGAGATTGCACTGTCCAGTATGCCTCCACCTTCACGCAAATCTTTCCCTCCCCCCAAAGAGAAGCAAGAATGTCACCTGGCTCCTCCATTGCTGGAAGTTGTTTATCAAACCACAGTCACCTGGATAATAGCCAGGGTTCCATCCTTCTCTGATGTGGAGGGAGGTTAAGTATGAGTGCTACATTTCTATTATGACCATTGACACACCTCCCCCAATATGATCTCAGTTTCCCACTTACTTTATTATAATTCCTCTTATTCTACAGAATGATTATCCTACATCTACAGTATTCTGTTATATAACTTGAGTAATGCATCTTTACATCCAGCATTAACAAAATGCATTCACATGCTCTGCCAGCTAGATGGGAGAATAGCTTACACTTGCTATTCTCTGATTTCCAGTGTGATAGCTTGGCATTTCCCTTTCTGTATGGAACCTCACCAGCTCTGACAGAATATATCCCTGAATGGAACATTTCATATTACATTTGGATTTCTCTGCATATTTCTCTCTGTACTCTGTTTAATAGGAGGCAAATTTAAATCACTGTAAATGTAAAAATTTCACAGCAGTCCTGTAATTCCCAGGAGCAGGTCAAGATTTTTAATCCTGGAGTTACAATTGTAGTGTATTACTTTTCCTTGTCAGTTTGTAATTGCAGGTGAACTGCATACAAATTTTTAGCTTATTGTTAAATTTAAAAGCATCTGTTCCACCTTTTCTGTATAATGGACATATCAAATTGTTCTCTATCATTACAGTTGCAGGGGTTTGTAGTGAGAAAATAAAGTAATTGCTAAGATGAGATATGCTAAGCAAGATGGCTGTAGTCATATAAAGTCCCAGAACCTTCTTGGAGTCAATTAGTGCAGGAGATTCACTGGTGGTACTAGATGGTAGGAAAGCACTGCTGCGGGTAGTTGGTGGCTGAGCAGTGGGGATGGTGTCTATTTGGGGTGTTAGATGGTAGAAAATCACTGCTGTGGATAGCTGCTGGTTGACCAGTGTAGGAGAGTGTTTATTGTGAATGTTTGATGGTGCAAAAGCACTGCTGTGAGTAGCTGGTGGTTGGATTGTGGGTAGGAGTAGTCTTAATGTCTAATCAAAAACAAGTAGAAAGCTTGTGCTGTTTCAGTCTACTCAAAGTCAAAACAGACAAGCATTGGTTTTATTGAAGACCTAGGAAGTGAACACAAGTTTTATTTTTGTGAATAATGGTCATCAGCCAATCAGACGTCATAGCTACAAGACCAGCACTCAGAGTTTGGGAGGGTATTGGGTGTAATGTGGGAGGAATATGAAGTACAGCACCAAGCCCAGAGGCAAGAGGTCAGATTATGTAGAAGAACAAACTAATAATGAAAACAGACTTATAACTCCACGAAATGGCTTGGTACACGAAGAAAAGCACAGTACCAAGACGATGTTTCCAACAGCTTTATTCACTACGTAATCCACTCCACAAGCACAATGCTGTGCAAGGTACTGCAAACAAAATACAATACACACAAGGTTGAGCACTTTCATCTGCAAAAGCAGGTTCTGATGAAATCTGCTTTTGCAGATGAAAGCGCTCAACCTTGTGTGTATTGTATTTTGTTTGCAGTACCTTGCACAGCATTGTGCTTGTGGAGTGGATTACGTAGTGAATAAAGCTGTTGGAAACATCGTCTTGGTACTGTGCTTTTCTTCGTGTACCAAGCCAGATTATGTAGAAGGCTGAAGATTTTGAGTTAATGTGGCTGAGAAAATACTTTCATCGTTGTCATGTTCTAGAGGTTGGGATTAGTCTAAGTGGAGGGCTTCTTATGTGTGCAGTTGGATAAATGGGCTATCCTGTCTGAAGAGTTATCTCTGAGCATTTAGTTCATAGCATAGACCTAACAACAGGAAACCAGTGGAGGGGTGACCTTCCAGAAATAATCTACAGGTATTTGTCACAGGAAACATGACTCACTACAGCAACATTCTAAGAAAACAGAAGGTCGTCAGGCTGGTAATGTCTGGGTGAAGGAAATGAAACTCTGCTTGCAGTGGCTGTCCTGTAAACCAAAGAAGGTATAATAATTTTGGACTAATACAAGTTCAGATTTCAAATACCCAGCTGTTCTCTGTGTGGAGAGACAAGAAAATAAATGAACATTCAAAATACTGGAAGAGGGAGTACATCAGTGCACCGCAGAGCCTGATAAAGATCTGGGTAAAACAGTAGTGAATCAGAATATGCTAAAAGGAAGCATCCACAAGTTCATATCTCTAATGTCAAGCTTTTCTCTCTGTGGATAGACAAGGATGTAAATGTACATTCAAAATAATGGAAGCAGGAATATGTTAAAGGGACAAGTAAAACAATAGTGGACAAAGATACGCCAGGAAGAAGGACCCACAGCCTGGTGGAATAGAAATAATATGGGACCATAAGAAGTTCAGTCACCCAGTTCTATTCCCCAGAAAAAATCCCCAAATCAAAGTGATGGTTTAAAATTTGAGAAATAGAGGCGATATGGTTGTCATATTATGGGTGTGGTGGAAAGCTATGTGGAGTTGACAGCTGCAGTGGATGATACAGGTGCAAAAAGATGTTTGGATTAAGCGGGCAGTGACGACTGTAGGGGGAGAATCCTGGAATTTGAAGTTCATAGGTTCATAGGTGTGTATTACAAGCCTAGCTGATAGGATTACTCTGGCATCGTGCCACCCGACCTTAGTTCCCAGTGCCTCTGTCGAGTACAGCCACTGGAGTTATCCCCGGGGTAATTTTTTATTTCCCATCCACTCATCAATATTTATCTTAAAGAGGGTCATCAAGATGCTCTGCTTGACATGTATGGGAAGTCTATTCCATCACATGGGCAGTCTCTGGGTTATGCACCTGTCCCTCCAGCATGTTCTGTTGATTGTGGTAATGAGGTTGAGGTCTCTGGAGCATGTGGTGCAGAGGGATTGGGAATTCTTTAGATGTAGCATTTCTAACAGAGCTGGGTCAGACATGGCTTTGTAAGTCTAGCAGAGATTGCCTCTAAGTAGGTGATATGAGACAGAGAATAGTTGGACTTTTTTGAGTCTGTCCATATAGGACAAGTGTGTAAGGCCTAGGATCCTCTTTGTGAGGTACTTTCGCAGCCTCTCCAGTTGTTGCAGGTGTCCAGTGAGTAACATGCCAAATGGGGCATTGTACTCAATGATAGGCCTAATGAGGGAAGAGTAAAAGTGAGACAATGACCTCTTTCTTCCTGTATGCAAAACCCGTAGTAATGAGATGTGCCACATAAAAGGACTTTCTGACCACAGTGGCAATGTGGTGATCAAAGGAGAGGTTGCTGTCAACCTGTATTCCCAGATCTCTTATAACACCTTCTGTGTTCAGTGGACTACCATCAATGTGGTAATTCATGGGAAATGGGTATTTCCCAAAGGGGATGATGACACAGTTTTTGGCATTTAGCTTAAGGCCATGGTTCTGACACCAGTCATTGATCTCAGTGAGGCCTTCCTCTAGGATGTCAACATCACTTGGGGAATTAATAATAGCTCCCAACTTGCAATCATCTGTGAACATTGTCAGCCAGAGTCCCTTCATGTTGGTCTGGACTTCGGAGAAGTAGATACCAAACAGGAGTGGACCCAGGACCGAACCCTGTGAGACACCACTCGTGACTGGTCGGCAATCTGACTTGGAGTCAGCTACTTTCACACTGTGGGTTATATATGTGAGCCAGTTTGCAACCCACCTAGTGATATAGGGGTTGATGCCTAGCTTAGTGAGTTTTTCTATGATTCCTGAGTGGGGAATGATATCAAAGGCCTTGGCCAGATCAAGGTAGGCTGTATGAACCACCTTGCCTTCATCCACAGCTAAGGTGACTGACTCAAAGAAGTCGGCCAAGTTGAACAGGCATGATCTACCCTTCAAAAAACCAACCTGTGTAGGATCCAGAGTTTGGAGATTCCCTGTATCCTTGTTTATTAGGTCCATGATGATGCGTTCCATAGCTTTGCACATCAGACTCATCAGGCTAATGGGGCAATAGTTCCCAGGGTCTGTAGTCACTCCTCCTTTGTGGAGAGGGATGACTGTAGAAGTGCACCATTTGGTAGGGACAAAGCCTGAGGTGAGGCTATGGTTGAACAGGGCACACAGGTGAGGTGCCAGTTCACTCTGTAGTTCATGTAGAACACAGCCAGGGATATTGTCATGTCTCATAGAAGCTGTATTCTTAGCCTTGGACAGTGCTGTTATATCCTGTGCAGCAGTAATACTAGGTGCCTGGCAATCTACTGGTATTTTGATTGATCCTTTGGGGGGAGGGGTAAAGTTGGCACTGAATCTGTTGGCTAGTATATTGGCAATATGTTGGCTTGGTATAGGAGGTACCATTGTGCAGTAGCTCAGAACAAATCTGGGTATTGCCTTGGAGATTCTTTACATAACTATAGAAGGCCTTGTGGTTGTCTTTACTATCTGCTGCAATGCTGTATTCATAGTTAGCTTTAGAGGATTTGATGAGGGAGTTCAACTTTTAGTTGAGGCTGATAAGGGAGTTTTTCCAGTCTTGGGACTTCACCTTATTCCGCATTAGTTTCCTCCTTCTGTTGTAGAGTTTGTTTATGGCAGAGAACCACCAGACTGGCTTCCTTTCTTTGGAGGAGAGCGTCTTGGTTCTGTTGGGTATGGCGAAACCCATGCACTTGTGCAAATGTCCATACAGTGCATTGGTGTATGATTTGGTGGTCATGCAACTATTCTTCATTTGCATGGGTGCCATGAAGTTAGCCACCTCTGTTTTTAGGAGCCCAAAGTTAGCTTTGGAGAAGTTTTTCATGGTGGTTTCCTTTGTGAGGGGAGGTGGGGTGGGGAGGGGTGGGAGGGAAGTGGATTTCCAATGTGATTCATTTGTGGTCGGATCTAACCAGGGAGGAGTTGACTATTGTTGTAGAGCAACAGTCACCCAGGTCAAGGATGTTGCTACCTCTAGTGGGAGTAACAATGAGCTGCTCCAGGGCATTGGAATTAATGAATTCTAGGAAATGTTGGCCAAGTGTATTGGCACATGAGTAGTTTTCCCAGTTAATGGAGGGGTAGCTGAAGACACCCAGTATGAGAGTGTTAGGTTGGATCCTAATATTCTCCAGGGTGCTTAGCAACATGGAGTGTTAGTCTTGGGACATGGTTGGGGACCTACAGCAGTCTACGACCTGAATCGCTGTCTTATCCAATGTTAGCTGCACCTGAGGGATCTCTGATGCATTATGTTGGGCTACCAGTCTGGAGGTGTGCCCATCCTTTATGAATATGGAAACACCACCACCTTTGGAGCTTGGGTCCAAGTTCTGGGGCCGAAAAGTGTGGAATGATTTATAGCTTGTATAGCCTGATAGTGCAGGGGAGCTTTCTGCTGCCTTGAACCAGGTCTGTGTTACAGCACAAATTTCAATGTTCTCCATTTTAAGAAGTGCTTTGAGCAAGTGCATTTTGAGATTTAGACTTCTAGCGTTGAGCAGCATGACCCTCAGATTGCATTTGTTTGTAGCTGTTACAGTGGTAATATGGTCTTTGGAACACTGCCTACAAAAGGCACTATAGGGGTGGCAAGAACCTTGGCCAGTATCCAGAATCCCAGGGATGACAGATGCAGGCCATCTCTGGCAAAGCATTGAGGTCTATCAGTCATGTCATCCCAGGCAGACAAATACTTGATCCCCTTAGAATGACACCAGAAATGTAGCCAATTGTTGAAATCAATCATTTTCTACTTGTAATGTGGTATCATTTTTTGTGATGGTAGGATGCTGCTCAGGGCTAGGGACATACCCGCCTGGGCTACATAATCCGAGAGTTCCTCAATGTTTCTTTTCATATAGTCCAGGGAGGTATGTCTCAGGTCATTTACACCCACAAGTACAATGACAGAGTCATATTTGTACATGTTGTTGAGGGACCTGAGTGCATGCATTATGTGGTGGATCCTGGCACCTGACAGGCACCTGGACTGTGATTTTCTCCTTATTCATCCTAGTGAGTGGGACATCAGTGCCCCTCACTATCGAGTCACCTATGACTAGTGTGTTGGGTGTGCTGTTGGGGCTTTGGTTGAGTGGCACACTGTTTAGGAGAGTTATGTGTCTCCTGATTAGTGTTGTGTTGTGGTGGTCGAGTACATTTCTGCCTTGGAGGTCTGTGCTGTTTGGGTAGATTTTTATTGAGAACCTCTGTGAAGGTGGGTATGTGGTTTGTATTTTTATGTGAAGGCAGTGTGCTGGTTTGTGTTCTGGAGGGATATGTGTTCCATGTGGTATGGTGCAAGTGTTGACCTTCTCCTCTTGACCACCTATTCCGGACTTGGCTGGAGAGTGCATGGCTTCCAATTTGGATATATAAGTGCATCTCTCACAAGTCTGAGTGTTGGGAGGTAAGAGGAGAGGGTTATCTGTGTACATGAAGCAGTTGCTACATTGCCTCAGGATACCCAAGTTCACCAGGTCAATAGGAGAAAGAACAGGGAACTGACCTTTAGACATGCCTGTAGGGGGGGCATTAATAAAAAGTACTGGAGCTGTTTCCTTGTAGAACATTTAGTGCTGGTAGTACTTCTGTGTGCTACAATAATTGTTACAAGAAGTCTGGAAAAGTTCTAGACTAATAAGCTCATAGAAGTGAAGGAGAGGAGAGAACTAGCAGATCTAAGGGAAAAATTGACGAGCAGACTTTGGTACTGCTCAGAAGCTTACAAACAGTCCTGGATACAGCAAGTCTGTATCTGGACTAGACTAGTTACAGGAATGGTGGGAAACAAGCACAAATATGGGCTTTTAAACCAGAAAGTTGAAAGAGATGGAAAAACTGCCCAAACGGCCAATAAACTACAATTTCTGGGACAGAAACCACTCCTATTGTGGTAGATAGGCTACCTAGTGCTTACCACTCCCGCTGATAAGCTAGAAGGCTTCCCTCCAACACAGAAAGGCTTGGGGGGCTCAGAAGCTTGCATATAGTCCTGGATACAGGAAATTTGTATCTGGACTAGACTATTTACAAGAAAAGCAGGAAAAGAGCAAGCACGGGCTTTTATACCAGAAAGTTGAAAGAGAGGGAAAACTGCCCAAACAACCAATAAACTACAATTTCTGGGCCAGAAACTACTCCTTTTGTGGTAGATAGGCTACCTAGTGCTTACCACTCCCACTGACAAACTAGAAGGCTTCCCTCCTACACAGAAAGGCTTGGGGGGCTCAGAAGCTTACAAACAGTCCAGGATACAGCAAATCTGTATCTGGACTAGACTAGTTACAGGAAAGGCAGGAAATAAGCTTAGAATTTTTTTTTTTTACAAAACAGCAACTAAAACAGCACTAAAACAATTCAAGTGCAGTGCAAGCTAGCACACTTGAGTGTGTAGCAATATTAGAGCAAATACAGTTTAAATAAATGCAATTTATTCAAATTGTATTCTGAACTGAATTCAATTATTGTTTTATTCAACTCCGAACAGTTAAAAAGTGCCAACAAATATACTTATCACCTGAGAAGCACACTCAGTCAGATCACAAGGAAATTCTTGCCAAGTTTTTTTTTTTTATTAAAGTGGAAAGGGAGAAAGCAGAAACAGAAGATAATTCAAAGTTAAGAACCTAAGTGGGTTGACTTTCTCAAATGTTCTCTTTCTCTGTATTAGGTAGCATAAGCTAATGATCCTAGACTGGGAGGAGTGTCCCAGATCAAATCTGCAGTAGGGGCGGGGAACTGCTAAGCCACCAAGTATATGAACAAGACACCAATAGTATTACAGCTACTAGCTCTAGTCACTAAATGAAAGTTTTAAATAGATAAAGGAGGAAGGAGACTCTGGAGAATGATTTTAACTGCAAAAAAATCAGTTATATAATACCTGACTAAAAATCAGTCTACAGTTAAGTAATTCAGTAAAAAAGCAATTATAGCAATGAAGCACTATCTAGCAATGAAAAATACAGTTAAAACAGTATAAAACAGTACACAAATGTGGTGAAACAGTATAAAAAGCTTTATAACAGTGCAAAATGTAGTAGATTAGCTGTATAGCACAATTGTAAGCATTAAAGAAGTGCAAGATAATTAAATAAATGTATGAAATAACTTATTCTGCTCTTGGAGTCTTAGGGAATTTCTGCTTTGTTCCACTGATGAAACACCACTCCCTCTTTCGTTCATCACCAGTCCCTCCTCCTTACAACTATCCCATACTTACATCTTTACACGCTCTCTAAAAGTGATCTTATATGGAATGTGGCAAAACTACATCAGTAAGCCTTTAAATACAGTGAAGGAAGATAGAGAGATGGAAATTATTTATTTATTTATTTATTTATTTATTAGCATTTGTTTAACGAGAAAGTCCAACTAGGTTGTGACAGGCGTCTTTTCAGTAGAGGACTTGGGAGAAAAGCTCCACAATTAACAAATCTTGCCAGATGTCATACGATAATGATACAATACAATACATGGCAAAATAACAAATGTTAACTGTTTCCTACAAGATACAATAATAGTACATAAATAAAAAATAAAACAGATGCGATAGATCCATTGAATGGACCACCATTCAGTCTCTTATAAACTCCCTGAACCTAAACCTATATAACTTCTCACAACTAATCTGGTCTACTACCAAGCCCTCCAAGGACTACCTCCGGTAGTACCCTTGAGTGGATTCTGATTTCTTACCTCCATTACATCTCTGATAGTGGTACCCTCCCTGACTCTCTTAGTGATCATCTTCCCTCTTTTGCTCACCTTCCCTCCTTCTTACACGTATCCCATACTTACATTTCTACATGCTCTCTAAAAAACTTCAACTCTGATACCTTCTCTAACTCTGTAAAATGCATAAACTGAAGCCCTCTAGAAACCCTCTCCCTAGATAATGCTGTTACCTACTTCAATACAACATTCTTAAACCTATTAAATAGCTTTGCTCCCTCCAAAATCTAAAGAATTAAAAGTAACACTGTCTCATGGTTAACCAAAGGAACTACAACCATCATGCATCTCCGAGACAATTCCAGGAAACATTGCCAGAAATATAAAACTCCCACCACCCTGAATGAAAAACTTATTGTATCTGACCGTAAATCCTACTTCTCCATACTTCAAAATAACCACAAGACTAGCCCTAAAAAATTCTGGAATGGTATCACCACCCTCCTCAATCCTGGCAAAAACGACAACCCCTGCCCTGATCCAAAGGCCTCTGACCTGGCCTTAGCCACCCAATTTATTTCCTTCTTTATGATTCCTTAGCCAAACTAACAACAACCTTTCCCCACAAAGCTTCATCTTCACCTTCTCCTATCCCTTCCTCCCCAAACACTACCACCTCCCAACCCCTCCCTTCTCCATCAAACCCATCCCTATTCCTACCATAAAAAAAAAAAAATCTTCTGAAATTGAAATCATGCTCTAACACCCCTGATGACCTTCCTTCCTTCCTACTTCCTAAAAATAGCTGCTGAAGCCATCGCTTTCCCCATCTCCATTCTAATAAATTGGTCAATCCAAGAAGGCTATGTACCCCAACTCTGGAAAAAGCCTATATCATTTCCCTTCATAAAGGGGGCAACAACAACAATATTACTAATTTCCGGCCTATTGCTATCTTATCCCCTATCTCAAAAGTTTTAGAAAAATGCATTCACCTACAACTTTTACCCCACCTCATAGATAACCACCTGCTTTATCCCCACACAACATGGATTTAGACCATTGCCGCAGTACTACCAACACTCTCATCTCCTTCCTGGAAACCGTCAATAAAGCTCATGATTCTGGCTGCCTAGTGTCTATTCTCTTTCTGGACTTATCCAAGACCTGTGATACTGTCTCTCATAACCTTCTCCTATCCAAACTCTCTAATCGTAATCTGTCCTTCTCTTCTATCAACTGGTTCACTAGTTACCTCTCCAAAAGGCAACAAGCTGTCAAAGGGAAAAAAAAGCCACCTCCTCCTTCCTTAATACTCCTACAGGTTTTCACCAGGGTCCCATATTAGGTCCCCCACTGTTCAGTATTTTCATAAATGACTTCCACCAGAGCATCCCTAATGCTAAACTTATCCAATATGCAGATTACTTTACGGTCATCTGTTCTGCCACCTCCACCTCCATTCTCTTAAAATTAGCCTAAGATCCCTTCTCTTCTACTGAGAGCTGGATGTTAGAAAACCACCTAGCACTCAACGCATCAAAAACTAAACTCATGATATTTACTCCTTCAAAAAAAACACTATAGACAAGAACTCATTCTCCATTACTAGCCAAAACAATACCTCTCTCAAAGTAGTATCCCATGACAAACTTCTAGGTGTCCTCATTCATGAACAGTTAAAGTTTGATACCCACCCACCAGCTAATGTCAAGAAAACCCACCAGCAACGTGGTATGCTTTACCGCCACAAACGGCTACCTCACTACCTGTACTAAGTTTGTCCTCTCTACCACATACCTCATTCCTTCCCTCTTATATGGTGCCCCACTTTTTACTAACTTTCAATCTTCTCTAAAGACAAAACAGTCTTCCTGTTACAACAAAATTTCTAAGTTTGCTACCAGCTACAAATCCTCTACTCGCCACTGTGATGCCCTACACAAACAAAATTGGTTAGAACTGCCCAATTGTCTTACCTATATTCAACTCACTCATGCTCACAAACTTATCTTCACTCCCTCTTTCTGCACCTCCCTTGTCTCCTCTCTCAAAATGCATCTACCCAATAGACTTCTAAGATCAAACAACTAGAATCTGATTGAACTGCACAAGCCTGCCCACCCACCAGGCAAACATCTACTATCCTTTTCTCTAGCATGCCTTTGGAACTCCCTGCCACCTCTTATTCATACCACCCATAACCACTCTACCTTTAAGACCTTGCTTCATTCCCATCTCACATCCCTCTGGGAATGTTCCTGCTCTCAACCCACGTAAACTCCGTTCTGCATTATACCGTGTTTTCTCCCTCTCCCTCGCTCTCTCTTCTCATTCTTCATACTGAGCTACACTGCCTCTTAACAACTTTTCTCTCCACCCCTTTGCTTTTACACTACTTCTTCTTACTATTCCCATTTTTCTTACTTCTACACTTAACTCCTCTTGTCCACCTACCCTAATATAACTCTGATATGATACCTATGTGAAGCTCTTTTGCCTCTACTGTTATATTTCCATTGTGTAAACAAATGTTTTTGTGAATATTTACTAATGTTTTTAAATTTTTTTTTTAATTTCTACTGTAAACTGTAATTTTTAGACTATGTTCTTCACCTGTATTACTGTATTACTTAATGTTAATGATTTGTTACATTGTATAATGTTTTTATGGAACTTTTCTCCCGGGACTCCATTGAAAATGGGCTCTTCTTGGCCTAATGGACTATCCTGGCAAACAAACTGTAAATAAATAAATAAATTATATTCTACAGAGTAACATTTCAGACATTCAGTGGCATTTTGGCTTATCTGCTAGGGTAACCAAGTACTGGTCAACTTTCAAAAGCTCAGATTCCCTTCCATCTCTCTTCCTATGATGGCTGATTGGCTGAGTGTATCCTGAAAGGGAAGCCTTCAGCTGTAACAGGAAGTGAGTGTTCAGTCATTTTCTGCCATCCAAAGAGGAAAGTTCTCTAGCTTTTTACAGGATCCAGTGCTAATTTTTCTGTTTCACTGCTCAGTAAAGTCCCCAGCTGGGGACCACATTTGTCTCATTTTATCATTAGATTTATAATTCTGTTTCCATTTTTATATTAAAAAAATATATAGTTAATATAATGTTTTATTTCTGTCAGTGTTTACAATAATGTCCATGGGAATTTCTGCTTATGTTGGTGATTATTTGGCTTTTGTTTCTGACAAATGCTTGTTTTTACTGTTTTCTGAGGAAACTTTCAGTATTTTTCTCCAAAGTGCAGTGTGTATGTGTGCTGTCAGACACTAGGGACTGTGTCATGCAGTCAAATTGTTGTCACTTTGATTTATTTTCATCTTGTGACAGGGAAATATTGCAAAACTTGGATTTTTCAGCATGTATACATCATTTACTATATGCATGATTCTCCTCTGTGTGTTTTTAACATCAGATAGCAATTTTACAGCAACTTAAGTTGTTTGAATTTAGTGTAGAGATTTGACTCTGACAAGAAAACATAGTTTAAATTGCTAATAAACATTATTTTGTGGCTACTTAATGTGGTTAAAGTATGTGGAGTTAATTCTAACTCTGGTTTGGCACATTAGTTGCTTCGATGTTTCCAGTTTATGTACTGGAAATTCTTTAACTATTGTCAGGTTGTAAAATAATTCTGAACACATTTCAAACTGCTTTTTGTGATAATAGCATAGTTGGGCAGAGTTTAGTTGTGTAGGGACATATTTATAACTGAAGCTTGAGATACGTATTGTGATACATTATCCAGTACTGTCAGTTTATTATTCTGACTGGTGTTTTGTTCCCTGACTTGATAGATCCTAACTTTGGTACCCCCCCCCCCCATCAAATCTGTTTGCACCTAAAAAGAAAAAAGAAAATAAAAATATGCCTCAGTTTTTGGACCGACTGCTCAGCCCCCAGACAATTTACCTTTTGCCTCATCTCCCTCTAGTGTAGCTTTGCCAGCCACTCTGGAATGGGAGTCAGACACACCCACTGGGGCTGTTGCAATACCTGGCACAGGTATAAGAGAACCAAAGCCTTTAGATGCAGGAGTTGTCCGGGTAAGAGACCCCCTTACCAGATATAATACTCCATCTCTATATGTTTTATCTAGTAGTGAAATTCATAAGAAAAAGAAAGAGAGGCTTCATCATATAGATGTAATCAAATTAAAGTTGTTTATAAGGCTGATGTGGTTTCCCTGGCTAGGAGTGCTCTGCAGACAACTAATTTTGGTGGTTGTCTTTCCATGCATGTCTCTAATGCTAGTTTGGTTAGAGACCTTTCTGTTCTTTCACAGAATGATGAGAAATCTGATAAGAACAATAGTGATTTCCTAATTGCATCAAGTCGAGTCACTCTGATTCTTTGGAAGGTGAACATGAGCTTAAGAACCAAACACACTTCAGCCCAAGGCGCCAATAAAGGCTATCCCTCCAAAGATACAAATGCTGCAGTCCTGTAGGGTCAAAAAAGTTTAATAGTACACTCCCAAAAACATGTACATAAACGATTAAACACTTTTATTTCCTACAAGAAACTTCATCAGATTCTAATTCAAATGACTTCTCAAGCACTTATATAATTAAAAAATCTCCTTTATTGGATAATCAATTAGTGTCTTAAAGCAATAACATTTAATGTTGTACATTTAAAATGCACTTGAAATGCACATCTAAAATACCCACAAAGTATAGCAAAATGAACTAAACATTGCATATAGAAGACTGGACTTAATTTTAGAGGACTATCTTAGTCAAGGGTTAATAGATTTACAATTGTTCAACTTTTTAAGGTTGAGAAACCATACCCTTAAATTATCGAGCCTGTATGTGGAAATTTATTTTCTGATGTGTGCACAGTTTGTATGATTTTGGAGCATCTTGTCCTGCAGAGAAAAAGTCTTATATGAATAAAATTATTTTTAACTCGACTAAGGTTTTGAAACATGTTTTGAGAAGTGTGCTTAAATGTGCAGATATCGTCTTGAGAAATGCTGCTTCTTCTGTTGTATTAAGACGGTATGTTTGGTTACATGCTCAAAACTTCTCTGATGATTTAAAAGGCATACTTTTGAATGCACCATTAAGTTCTGAATTGGTGTTTGGGCCTTCTGTTACACAGATTCTTAAACAGTAGGATGATAGAGGCAAATTAATGCATGGGATATCTAGGATGTTTCATGTACAGAAGTTCTCCCCCAAACAAGGTGTCTTCCTTCAAGCAGCAGAATAACAAAAATCCCAACAAAACAAAAGTCAGAGATTTAAAAGGAAATGGCAGGAGGATAATTCTTTGAAACAAAACATGAGGGGGTTCTTTACCAAAAAGTATCAACCCCCTGCAAAGGATTATTCTGAGTCACAGGGCACCTGTACCCCTCTTCATTCTCTTTTTCTTCCTTCAGGCTCTCTCTCAACCATGCTGCAAATAGTCTCAGACAGATGGGTTCTGAGAATAATTCAGAGAGGATACACTTCACAACAGACAGAAAATCCTCCCCCTTTTTTGAGGAATTCTCCCCACAGCCACCAGACACAGCTCTTTCCTCTAGTGCTCCATCACTTGGTAGAAGCAGGAGTCATAAAAACCAGTGTCTGTGATACACAAAGCAAAGGATTTTACTCCAGAATCTTTTTGGTACCAAAAGAGGTACACTCCTGGAGACCCATCCTTGATTTGTTCTTTCCAAACATCTTTGTAAAAGTTTCAAAATTCAAAATGATC
The DNA here is from genome assembly GCF_019279795.1 of Protopterus annectens. Lineage (NCBI taxonomy): Eukaryota > Metazoa > Chordata > Ceratodontiformes > Protopteridae > Protopterus > Protopterus annectens. The sequence goes on from NC_056732.1 coordinate 117,406,975, forward strand.
ACCTTCCAGTCCACTGTTTCATGGTGACTCTAGATCTCAATGATGCTTATCATCATACTCCTTTTGCTCCCAATTTCAGGAGATATTTGAGATTTGCTGTGTTTGGCTTACATTATCAGTTTTTCCTATATTACCTTTTTGGCTATCTGCTGTACTTGAAGTGTTTACAAAGTGTCTGGCCCCAGTGGTTGCCTGTTGCAGAATCCTTTACATTCACATTTTCCTTATTTAGATAATTAGCTGATTTATGCAGATTCTATATCCAGGTGTGTGGAGTCCTTAAGGGGTCACATCCCTCCTTTCCCACCTGGGCTTCAAATTGAACTTGAAAAGTCCTTTCTCACACCCACTCAATAAATTGTTTTCCTAGAGCATTTGATAGACCTAGAAAAAGGATGGGCCTTCATGCCAGAAGACAGAGTTGTTACTTTTCAGAGCACTCTCTTGTATTTCTCTCTTCCAGATATGGCCTCAACAAGACAGCTTGTCAAAATTCTAGGCCTCATGGCATCAGTAATCCTCATGATACCACTAGCCAAACTACACATGAGAAAAATTCAATGGTACATGAAGAATTGTTGGTCCCAGCACCTTCATCCCTATGATTTCCAGGTACTGGTACTGGGATTTGTGAAGTAGGAACTGCAGTGGTGGAGGGATCAACTACCTCTGAATCCTGGACTACCTTTCTGTCTTCAAACCCCAGTCCAATCTGTCCAGACAGACACTTTAGATTTTGCATGGGGAACAGTGTCAATGGGAGTTCTGGTGCCAGACTTGTGGGGTCCTCAGGACAAGCCAAAGCACATAAATATAAAAGAGATGTTGGCAGTGATTCATGTGTTAAAAGTCCTTCACCACTTATGAACTCCATGTCCTCTTCTGGTGGTCCCGGACAACACCACCTTGATGTGGTACCTGAACATATCTTCTTTTGTTGATTGGTAGTGATTGCCTGAAAGCTGGCTCTACAGCATTCCCTGATTCTTCAGGCTTTGTACATTCTCTCTGAACAAAATGCAGTGGCAGTGACTAAGCAGATCCTGGACAGACCCTTACAAGTGGAAGCTCTCTACAGAGGTCTTCCAGGACTTATAGGATCATAGGCGATTATTAGGCTATCGACCTGAGGGTAATTTTAAGCCTAGCATTTCTACCCAATGTAATATTATAGAGATACTAGTCAATATCCAAGATTGAATTTAGTGATGACTGTCCATGTCCAGGAGAGTTATGGGTGCTTTCTCTGGTAAGAATTTATGATCCCCCATCAACGCATCCAGGTTCCTCTTGAACAGTAAGTACAACACAAAAAGAGGTCCAGAACAATGGGTGAAAAACTTGAACCTATTTATTTACGTAGCATGAAAAACAAAAATACCAGAATAGCCAATCTAGAAAGCTTTTTGTTTTCCATGCTACCTAAATAAATAGATTCAAGTTTTTCACCTATTGTGCTGGACCACTTTTTGTGTTGTACTTACTGCCTGGGTTGATTTGGTCCGTGCACATCCGTATGTGTGGGTGTATGTGTTTTGCCCTCTTGAACAGTGCCATAGAGGTGCTCTGTTTCACATGAATTGGTAGCCTGCTCCAAAGATGTGGCAGTTGCTGGTAGATAAATCTGTCCCTCCAGCATGTCTTATTTAAGTCACAGACCATATTTAAGCACCTGGAATGGGTACCTCTGGACCCGTTTGATTTATGATTTATGGATATGCAGTAAGTTCTTTAGGTTTGGGTCTTGTGTTGCTCTGTAGGCCAGGCATTAGTCTCCCCTAAGAAGTCTATATGATACGGAGTATAGTGACAGGGATTTTAGCCGGTCCATGTGATTCACATGCTAGAGACCCTTGATCTTCTTTGTTAGAAACCTCTGAGGTCTCTTTAATTGCTGTAGGTACTTAGTATGGTACATACAGAATGGGGCATTATACTCAATTATGGGCTGGGTAAGTGCTGAGTATAGGGGAGGTTATAACTTCTTTTGCTCTTGAGGTGATGCCTTTACTAATCAAGTGAGCTACTTGGAAAGTTTTCATTACAGTGGTAGACACATGGCGGTTGAAGTTAAGGTTGCGGTCAACCTGTGATCCCAGATCCCTTACCACTTCATGATACTTGGATGTTGTTATTGATTTGATTTGATAATATGGAGGGACATTGTTTTGCTGAAGGGAATGATGATGCATTTCTTTGCATTCTGTTTGAGACCATGACTAATACACCAGTCATTCGTCTGTGTGAGACCCTCATGGAGTATACTGACATCATATGGGGATTCAATGATTGCACCTAGTTTGCAGTCATCTGCAAACTTGGTCAACCACAACCCTTTAGTTTTGATCTGAACTTCTCAGAAGTATATACCAGACAGTAGGGGGCCCAGCACTGACACCTGTGGCACCCCGCTAGTAACAGGTTTGCTGGTTGATGTGGAGACTTTGATAGTGTGTGTCCAGTTTGTGAGCCAGTTGGCAACCTATCTTACAATGAAGGAGTTTACATTCAGTTCGCTAAGTTTATCGGTTATGCCTGAATGTGGGATTGTGTCAAAAGCCTTTTCCAAGTTGAGGTATGCTGTATGCACAGATTTTCTCTCATCAATGGCCTTGGTCACACTTTCAAAGAAATCCACCAGATTTAATAGGTAGGATCTGCCCTTCATGAAGCCGAATTGGGTAGGATCCAGGGTTTGGAGGTCACCTATGTCTTTATTTATTAGGTCCATAACAATACATTCCATGGCCTTACAGATGAGGCAGGTCAGGCTTATGGGTCTGTAATTCCTCAGGTTTGTTGCTAGGCCACTTTTGTGGAGAGGAGTAACTGTAGCTGTTCTCCATTCTGCAGGAACAAAACCTGTGGTTAGGCTATGATTGAAAAGGGTGCTTAGTGGTGATGCCTGTTCATGTTTTAGTCTGTTTAGAAGACAGCCTGGGATGTCATCTGGTCCCATAGAGGCTATGTTATTTGCCTTGGACAGAGCTTTGAGGACCTGCTGTTCAGATATGTAAGGTAGGGGGACGTTTGGGGCAGGGTTTTTCTAAGTTAGGAGGGGATAAGGGAGTGAAATTTTCACTAAACCTATACACTATCAGGTTCACTATCTCTGTGGGGTTAGTGTGTGTGATACCATTGGCCATTGGTTATGCATGTGCTTGGTTCCTACTCTTTAGGTTACGTACATAGCTGTAAAAGGCCTTATGGTTATCCTTGGCAGTACTTGCTAGGTTTCTGTCAAAGGAGTTCTTGGAGGATTTGACAAGTTGTCTTATTTGCCTGTTAAGGCTGAGAAGGGTGCCTTTCCATTGTTGAGTCCTTGTCTTTGTTTTCTTGGACAGCAACCTTTTGCTTTTATTGTAAAGTTTGCTGATGCTGTAAGTCCACAATGGCAGCTTGATTTTACTTGGGGCTCTGGCTTTGATTCTATCTGGTACAGTTTAGTTTATACACTTATGCAATGATTGTACAGGGCTTTAGTGTAAGCTTCAGTGTAGTTACCAGTTTCAGCTTGGGGTGGGGCTTGGAATGTATTTATACCTTCACCTAGTAGGGTTTAGTTTGCCTTGGTGATGTTTTTAGTCTGATTTAACCCTTTGTGAGTTCTGGTGTTAGTGTCAGTTTGAAGGCAACTGATTTGTGGTCAGTTTTAAGTAATGAGGATCCAACAGTTGCAGCAGTGCACCTGTTTGACATGTTGGTGAATACCAGATCTAGAATGTTTGTTCCTCTTGTCAAGGTATGGACAGTTTGCTCCAGGGTATTTGAATTCACACAGTCAAGGAACTTTTGTGCTAGCAAGTTTGGGCTAGAGTAGGTTTCCTAGTTGACGGTGGGATAATCAAAATCCCCCATAACCAGTGTACTGTGTTTGGAAAAATTTGAATTGTCTTCAGTTTGGTTAAGTAGGCTTCATGGGTGTTATGACCAATGGAGGGGATCTATAACTGGCTAGGACTTGAACGGAGGTCTTACCTACCATAACCTGGACCTGGAGTAACTACTTGGAGTTATCAACTCTTAACTAGATGTGAGGTGAATTTATCTCTAATATAGAATGAAACACTGCCTTGTTTGGTTTTCACACGTTCATTTTGCAGTCTAAAGGTGTGGAAGGCATTGTAGCATTGCAGGGCTGGAGTACTCTCTGAGGCCTTAAACCAGGTTTCTGTGACTGCAAGGACATCTACTTCTTCTAGTAATAGAAGTGCTTCCAGGGAGTGTGGATTTTGGTTTAAGTTCCTAGCACTTAGGAGCATGACCCTTATTTTGTTCTGACTGGTTAATTTCACGGTGGTAATGTTGTTTTCAAGACTTTGCCTAAAAAAGGCATTATGGGGAAGCAATAGCCTTTGCCAGCAGCCGACATCCTAGCGGTGCCAAGTACAAACCATCTCTGGCAAAGCAGTGAGGTTTGTCAGCCATGGCTTCCCAGGCAGACAGGAACTGGATCCCCTTGGAATGACACCAAAAACTAAGCCAATTATTGAAATCAATCCTTTTTTGTTTATACTGTGGCATCATTCTAGGTGAGGGTAGTATGCTGCTCAAGGCTAGGGACATAACTGTATGAGACACATACGCAGAAAGCTTGACCATGTCTCTCTTCATGTAGTCCAGTGAGGTACATCTCAGGTCATTCACACAACATGAACAATGACAGAGTCAGAACGATACTTGTTGCTGAGAGACCTGAGTGCATGTGTGATTTGGCGAATCCTGGCACTAGACAGGCAGCTAACTGTGACTTTCTCATTGTCCAGCCTAGTTAGTGGGACATCCTTGTGTTTTACTTTTGAGTCTCCAATGATAAGAAAACTTGTTTTTTGACTGTTATACCTTACGGGCTTGGTGGGTGAGACACTGGTGTTGCTATGTCATGGGTGCTGTGAAGACTGTGCTAGCTGTAGCAGACTTGTGTTTTGGAAGTCTCTGGTGTTTCTGTAAGTTTTTCAAGAGAAGTGCCGTGTATGTGGATTTATGTGTTTGATGCATACTTCATGTATGAGTAGTGGTACTATGTGAATATGTAGTAGTGGGTGAGTTGACAACCTTCTCTGTGTTACTGTTTTGAGTAAGAGAGAGCATGGATTCTAGATTATTGGTGTAAATACATCTCTCACACTCTGTACCAAACTTTGTTATTAGCAGAGGGTTGTCTGTGTACATGAGGTAATTGCTACACTTCCTCAAGAGACCCACGTCAACAAGGATGGCAGGAGAAACAAGGGTACTCCAACTGTCCAATATGCTAAGTTGAAGACTGCTGTCACTAGGGGCGGCTTTTCAGAAACAATCACGGGGGAGCTCGGTGACTGGATATTTCTGCCTGGGCTTTAAGGGGAAAATTTGTTGACTTTAACTGTCCAGCTTTGGTGTACAATTGAGCTGTAGTGTACAGTGCTGCATGAAATGCAAACAAGCAGAAAGCTGCTCAGATCTTTTCTTCTTCTTCTTTTGTATGTTCCTGTTAGGGGTCACCACAGCGCATCATCTTTTTTCATTTCTTCCTGTCCTCTGCATCTTGCTCTGTTACAGCAACCACCTGCATGTCCTCTTTCACCACATCCACAAACCTGATCTTAAGCCTTCCTCTTTTCCTCTTACCTGACAGCTCCATCCTTTGCATCCATCTCCCAATATAGCCAGCATCCCTCCTCAGCACATGTTCAAACCAACACAATCTCGCCTCTCTGACTTTGCATCCAAATGAATCAACCGAGCTGACCCTCTAATAGGTTCATAGGTGTTTACTAGGCTAACGACCACAAGGGCCTTTTTAAGCCTAGCCATGCATCCCAAATCTCTGACAAGTTCTGATACTCTTGATAAGTGTAAGCATGGGCCTGGGAGATGAACCATTTACAGATTACCTGTTTGCTTTAGAGACATAAGTGCCAAACCAGGGATGAATTTCCGGTTTCCCATCCAGTTGTCCAAATTGCACTTGAATTGGGTTAGGGAGGAACTCTGCTTTACATGGATGGGGAGCCTGTTGCATAGATGGAGTAGTCTCTGGGATACATACCTATCTCTCCAGCAGGTCCTATTTATATCACAGGCAAAGTTTAAGTCTTTAGAACGGGTGATTCTGCTACTGTTTGTTTTGTGGATATGCAGGAGGTCCATCAGAGTGGGGTCTGATAATAATCTGATTCCTAATCATGTCCATCCTCATCACACCCAATGCAAATCTTAACATCTTTAACTCTGCCACCTTCATCTCTGACTCCTGTCCTTTTATCAGTGACAACATCTCCAACCCATATAACATAGCTGGTCTCACTACTGTCTTGTAGACCTTTCCCTTTCCTCTTACTGGCACCTGTCTGTCACAAATCACTCCTGACACTCTTCTCCACCCACTCAGCCCTGCCTGTATTCTTTTCTTCTTCTCTCTTCCACACTCACCATTACTCTGAACTGTTGATCCCAATTATGTAAATTCATTCATCTTCGCCAACTCTACTCCCTACATCCTCACCATTTCTCTATCCTCCCACTCATTCACACACATATATTCTGTCTTAGTCCTGTTGACCTTCATTCCTCTCCTCTCTAGAGCATATCTCCACCTCTCTAGGGTCTCCTCAACCTGTTCCCTACTTTCACTACAAATCACAGTGTCATCTGCAATCATCATATCTCATGGGGACTCCTGTTTGATTTCATCTGTCAACCTGTCCAACACCACTGTAAATAAGAAAGGGCTCAGAGCTGATCCTTGATGTAATCCCACCTCCACCTTAAACGCATCTGTCTCTCCTACCACAGACCTCACTACGGTCACACTACCCTTGTACATATCCTGTACCAGTCTTACATACTTCTCTGTTACTCCTGGCTTCCTCATACAGTACCACAACTCCTCTCTAGGCACCCTGTCATATGCTTTCTCTAAGTCCACAAAGACACAATGTAGCTCCTTCTGATCCTTTCTATACTTCTCCATCAACACCCTCAGAGCAAACAGCATCTGTAGTGCTCTTTCCCATCATGAAACCATACTGCTGCTCACTAATCATCACCTCACTTCTTAGCCTAGCTTCCCTACTCTTTCCCATAACTTCATGCTGTGACTGATCAATATTATCCCTCTGTAGTTACTACAGCTGTGAACATCACCCTTATTCTTAACAATTGGTACCAAAACACTTCTTCTCCACTCCTCAGGCATCTTCTCACTTTCCAAGATTTCATTAAATAATCTGGTTAAAAATTCCACTGCTATCTCTCCTAAACACCTCCATGCTTCCACAGGTATGTCATCTGGACCAACAGCCTTCCCATTCTTCATGCTCTTCATAGCTGTCCTTACTTTCTCCTTGCTAATCCATTGCACTTCCTGATTCACTATCCCCACATTATCCAACCATCTCTCTCTCTCTCTCTCTCTCTCTCTCTCTCATTCTTTTCATTCATCAGCCCCTCAAAGCACTCCTTCCATCTGCTCAACACACTCTCCTCACTTGTGAGCACATTTCCATGGTTATCCTTTATCACCCTTACCTGCTGCACATCTTTCCCAGCTCGGTCCCTCTTTCTAGCCAAGTGGCACAGGTCCTTTCTTCCCTTCTTAGAGTCCAATCTTTCACACAACTCTTCATATGCCTTATCCTTAGCCACCTGTCTCTCCACCATATGCCTCATCTCCTTATAATCTTGTCTACTATCTTCATCTCTCTGACAATCCCAATTCTTCTTTTGCCAATCTATTTCTCTGTATATTCTCCCATACTTCCTCATTCCACCACCAGGTCTCCTTGTTCTCCTTCCTCTGTCGAGATGTCACAATAAGCACCTTTCTAGCTGTCTCCCTTACCAGTTCTGCTGCAGTTACCCAGCTCATCGGTAACTATTCACTGCAACCGAGTGCATGTCTTAACTCTTCCCTGAACTCCACCTCACAATCATTCTTTTTCAACTTTCACCATTTGATCCTTGGCACTGCCCTCACTCTCCTTCTCCTCTTCTTGATCACCAGTGTTATCCTACAGGCCACCCTCCTATGCTACCTAACTACGCTTTCCCTTGTCACCACTTTACAGTCTCCAATCTCCTTCAGACTGGCCCTTCTGCATAGGATATAATCCACCTGTGTGCATCTTCCTCCCCTTTGTATGTTACCCTATTCTCCTTCCTCTTCTTAAAATACATATTCACCATGGCCATGTCCATCCTTTTTGCAAAATCCACTACCATCTGACCTTCTGCATTCCTCTCCTTAACACCATACCTACACATCACTTCCTCATCCTCTCTGTTCCCTTCACCAACATGCCCATTGAAATCCACTCCATTCACCACTCTCTCACCCTTGGGTACACTCATCACCACTTCATCCAACTCACTCCAAAATATTTCTTTCTCAGTCATCGCACACCCAACTTGGGGAGAATATGCACTAACAACAGTCACTATCACACCAATTTCCAGCTTCATAAACATCACTCTATCTGACACTCTTTTTACCTCCAAAACACTCTTGGCATACTTTTCCTTCAGGATAACCCCTACCCCATTTCTCTTCCCATCCACACCATGGTAGAACAATTTGAACCCATCTCCAATACACTTGGCTTTACTTCCCTTCCATCTGGTCTCTTGCATGTACAATTTATCAGCCTTCCTTCTCTGCATCATATAACATAGTTCTCTCCCTATACCAGTCATACTGCCAACATTTAAAGTCCCTACACTCACTACCACACTCCTAACCTTCCTCCTCTCTTCCTGCCTTCTGGCATGCCTCCCCCCTCTTCTTCTCCTTCTTCTTTGGCCAACAGTAGCCCAATTTCTACCAACACCTTGTTGGCTAACAGTACTGGTGGTGGTTATTATTAACCCAGGCCTTAACTTATCCAGTATGGAAATCTGTATTGCTCAGATGCAGGGCCTAAATACCAGAAGATAAAGCTTGAAAAAAAAATTCAATAGGACCAATGAGGATGCTTATTCCAAGCCCAAGACAGGCCTCCCTTTACCAGTCGTGCCAATCAAACAAAATTCTCTGACAAATGTTCATATAGGCCTCTTCCAATCCAAGGTGGCCTGGAAAACATACTCAGAAAAACAAACCACTACAAACAGTATCAGATGCAGCAGGCCTGGATCTGGAATATGCTACAGCTACTAGATACCCTTGTTTCAGCAGGAAATACTAGAGCGTATTTAACACAGCAGAAAAATAGCAGTGAGACACTGAAAAAGCATTTAAAACAGCAGAAAATTAGACAGGAGGCTCTAAGGAATGATTTAAACACTTAACAGATCAGTTAATTAAGTACTGCATGGTGGGAAAACCAGAGGAGGCAGAACAGATAGCATTAAAACAGTGAAAAAAACACTAGTAAATACTTAAACAGTGGAAACAACAAAAACATTTGCTAAACAGAGAAAGTAGCAATAAAATTTGATTTTACAGGCACAATATAGCAGGCAATTGCAGTATGACAGTGTAGTTTAGTACATAGTAAATAAATGCAGTACACAGTAAATAAATACAGTATACAAGTAGGCAGCAGGCAATAAAAAAGTGCAGTAAATAGTGTAAATAAGAAAAAAAAAACAGGCAACGTCTGGTTGTTTAGTAGCTCAGAAGCATCTAGTCATCTGGTATCTCAGCTCAAGAGTTGTGGCTTCTAGCCCACCTCAATTCATCTTGGTACAAACAAGCAGGATATGCTCAGCCAATCAGCTGTCACAGGAAGAGAGAGAGAGGAAGGGGAGTTTGCACTTTTGAAAGCGGACCAGTGCTGGGTTACCTTGACAAATAACCCAAAACGCTACTAAGGCAGTCAGGAATTTGAACTTCTACTGTTACAGGTAAGTAGGGCTTATGCAACTGTACTTTTTCCCACAGCAGTGATAATATTAAGAACTTCCATTAGGTTAATAGACAGGCACAACTGATTGTGAAGGGTGTTACTACTAGAAGTCAGATTGTAAGAATTTATAGGATAGGCCAAGTGCTTAACAGAAATCTTTCAGAATGTGACAATGTGTAAGTCTTGGAGGATGCTGTAAAATGAAGAGTGCAACTAAGGCTGACCTTATTGGCCTTCTACAGGAATGTTGCAGCATGTCGTACTGATTTTGTAACTGACTTCCCCTTTCTTGCTTATTTCTGAAATGATGGTTAGCTCTGAGGGGGCTAAGCAGTTATGTGTAGTTCTAGGGAGACACCATCGACATCTGTAATGCAGTGGCTGAACTTTGGATGGTTGTTGCAACTTCCTTCACAGAGGAATATTGTAAAATAATTGTTGACAACCTGTGGATTTCTGAAGAGGTTGCCTGGACAATTTGCAGCCATTAGTACTATACTTACAGCCACCAAAGAAGAGGGTTGCTCAGGTATTTAAGGTATGGATGTTTATATGCAGATGGATGTTTTGCAGATATGTGATGTGATACCACTGGCTGTAAAGAATATAACAAAAAATAAAATATTATTGTGATGGACTTACAGAGAGACACTTTTACTAAATAAGAAGTAATAATATGTTATTTACTATATCAGATAGTGTCTGCACAGTGATAGAGTCATGACTGAGATTATGCACAACCTTAATGTTACTAAAATGTGTTGTTACTGCCTTGCAATACTCATTATCTGGTTTGTCAAGAAATAAATAAAGAAAATGAATGAAAGAAAGAAAGATAGAAAGAAAAGAAAGAAAGAAAGAAAAAAAGTAGAAGCAAAGGTAGCTGGGGAGAAGCAGAATATGCTTAAACAATAGTTAGAGGGGGATTGTTATTGTAGAGTGGCAGATGTGATGATACTGGAGAAAGAAGATGAGTACAAATGTAGAAGCCTGGGAGCTACAGTGAGAATTCCTTTTGTTCTGATTGAAAGAAAGAAGCACAAAAGCCAGAGTGATGTATGTGAAATCATTCAAAAGGGGTTTAAAAAGTAAAAAAATATGTTGATGTTCAGTGATATTTTCAGACAGTGAGTACAAAATAGGACTGAGTTCATTTTGTGTGGCTGTAACACTACTACTATGATTTGATGGATTAAAATGAATGAAAAACAGATGTCTCTAGGAGAGGTGTAATAATAAAAAATGTGAGTGATTATTGCTTATGGTCCATGTCAAGAACCTTTCCAGTCATGAATGGAGCAATGAGGAGCAAAGTTTACCTTAGAGTGAGGAGAGATAATTAATCCCCATTCCTAACCAAAAAGGAAGTGGGTTTGGAGCATTGACCCATATACAGACTTTGAATGTGGGAGACATACCACAGCCTCATAAAGATGGTAAGACTATTAATGAGAAAATGTTAAGAGGCACTTCACTTGTCTGCTTCAGAATCACAGGTAAGGAAGAAAGAATAAAACAAAATTATGATGCACTTGAAAGGCTGTAGTTGAGGAGGGAGTAAGACAAATTGCATGATATTAGTGGTGGCTAAAGGCTAGGAGTAAAATATTAATTATTTGGAAAAGTGTAGAAAGAGAATAAATACTTAAAGTTGGACTGGAAGAAAAAAAAAACAAAACAAAAAAACAGTAAAAACTGCAGGAAAAACTCAGCCAAGCTGGAATCTTTACTGTGTAATACCTTAAACCACCAGTAGGAGATGCCCATAATATGTATGTAAATGACCCCTGTATGAAAATGACATGCTAGAGTTTCAGCAACATGGCTTCTGAATGCCCATGACTTTTTACTTTTTTAAGTCTTTACTGGTGCATTATTTCAATAAAGTTTATTGTACTTTTTATTGATAATAATTTTATAAATTATTTAGGGGTTGTGGCAAATGAGTTTTGTGTTTGTCACTGAGTAGTGTTAGTCAAAACACTGCTTTTATAATACTTTTACTGACCATGGCTGACATCATTGGCTACACTTCAGTCTTCTTTTTCAGCTTAACCATGGAACAGCTTACTAGTTTATTGGTTCTGACTTCCTCCAGATACAAAAAAAGAATAATTCAAATTTAAAAAGAAAAAGTTAAAAATAAGCAGAAAGATAACATATCTTCCTCATCTCTCTTACCATACATAGGTAATATTTATTGGGCCTAGCTCTGGGATTAGTTTAGGCTCTTAACCCTTCACATTCTGGTTCTACTGATAGGAGAAAAATACATTTTTCCATTATAGTGAGCATACCTACTGAAGTTATTTCCTTGTAATTAGTAAACCATCACTAAAAGTGCAAAACCTAGTGCATCTAGCTATAGTCTGGAAATTCAGTAGCTTGTTTTTGTTGTAATAACTCTATTCTTCTTCAAACTGGGATTATCCCCACTTTGATTGCTCCCCTCCCCTACCACCATTCCCACTAATTCCTACTTACTTCAAACATATATTAACATATACTAATGGTATGGATGATAATTCTCAAGGATTTTTGAGGGTACAGGAAAGGGCTTGCCTACTTCCCACCTTCAAATCACATCCAGCCAGTGACTAAGAAGTTACTCCCCACCCTACCCAATAAAACATAATACCACCAACTAAACTAAATACCTAATATCACAACTTCTGTTTTAACAAATAAATGCTGTCTTAGTGACAGACCAACACCAGCAACTGTAGCATAATCTGTGATTTGCCAAACATTCACCTAAACTTTCCTACTTCTCAAAATTACCCTCCGCACAGCCTCAGTCCAATTTCTAAATTAGTTTCTCTGCTCCCACAATTTGTCTTACTCCCATCCCACATATAATCCGAGCACTACACATCCTCTCTTCCATCTTTTCCCCCAAAACACATCAACTATACCATCATTTATCAACCATGTTACTCTTTTACCTTCTACTACTTACTCTTCTCTTGACCCTCGCTCAAATTACAACCTTCCACTTCCAGATCTGTCTCTTATTGACTTACCAGTACCTGCAACACTACACCAAAACCTTAACCTGATATGTACTAGTCTGTCATCTCGTCCAGCCTATACCATAAAGCATAGACTTCCTAAAAAATATGACAAGCCAGATATAACCTTGCAACAAATTAAATAATTGTAAAACATGAATGCAAATTCAAATTCTTCTATCCTTATTTTTAATTACACTTGCCTCTTTTGACAAGTGGAGTCATACACCCAAACCCTGGACTACAGCAGCTACAATTTTGTCCTTCAGTACCTAACACAACATGCCATCATTCTGGTGTGTTAAATCTCTCAAACGGTAAAGGATTTAGACTCCTACATGTCAGTTTTAGAAGCATCTAAAACAAAGTAACAGAAGTTCATGTCTTCATATTCCCTTATTCCCCTGATATCCTTGTAGCCACAGAAACCTAGCTAAAATAGGACGCCAAAAACAAACAATAGCTGCCTCCTGGTTACAATGTACTACAGCTAGACAGAAAACATAAGAAAGCAGTTTGAATGGCCATACTCGGTGAAATATTTTAGCTCTTACCCTATATGACAATTCCATACCAAAATTTGATAATGTTGAACTCCTTATTTCAATGCTCAAACATAACATCCACAGGTGCCTAGTCATAACAGATCTCTATATACCCATGAAAAAAATATTCCTGATCTAGAAGACATCATTTCCTTGGTGTCTGCCAGTATATAGCAAGAAACCGTCTAACTTGGGGATGTCAATATTGATTCACCTGACCAATACCTCCAACTCAATACAACTGTATAGTTTCTCACAACTAATCCATATTCCTGTGAGAGTCCACAAAACTTCTTCCAGAGAATCCACTCAAATGAATTTTCACATCAAATAAAATTACATCCTCTGGCATTCTACCCAACCCCCTTAGAGACCACCTTCTAACCTGATGTTCCACCCACCAGGCTAAACAAGGAGAAAGTTACTGTCAGCTGCCTGTCAGGTGCCAGGATCTGCCAAATAATGCATGCATTCAGGCCACTTCACAAGTACAAATATGACTCTGTCATTGTCTATGTTGGTGTGCATGACCTGAGATGTACCTCCCTGGACTACATGAAAAGAGACATGGAGGAACACTCCGATCTTGTAGCCCAGGCAGGTATAACCCTAGCCCTGAGTAGCATCCTGCCATCACCCAGAATGATACCACAGTACAAGGACAAAATGATTGACTTCAACAATTGGCTAAGCTTCTGGTGTCATTCTAAGGGGATCCAGTATCTCTCTGCCTTGGATGACATGATCGACAGACCACGATGCTTTGCCAGAGATTGCCTGCACCTGTCACTTTTGAGATTCCGGATACTGGCTAAGGTTCTTGCCACCCCTATAGTGCCTTTTTAGGCAAGGTTCACATGACAAATTCACCACTGTAACAGGTACAAGCAAGCAAAATCTGAGGGTAATGCTACTCAATGCTAGAAGTTTAACCCTCAAAAATGCATTCACTCGAGGCACTTCTTAAAATGGAGAACATCAATATCTGTGCAGTGACAGAGACCTGGTTCAATGCTCCAGAGAGCACTCCTGCATTACCAGGCTATAATTCATACCAAACATTTCGGCCACCTAATCTGGACCGAAACACTAAAGGTGGAGGCGTGTCCATATTCACTAAGGATATCCACACCTCCAGGCTAGTTGCTCAGCATAATGCATCCAAGATTATCCAAGTGCAACTAACTCTGGGCAAGACCGCAATCCAAATTCTAACTTGCTACAGATTGGCCAACATGCTCCCAGGATTCCAACTCCTCATTTCTTGATACACTGGAAAATATTAGGGTACAACCCAACACCATAATAATGGGCGATTTCAACTACCCCACCATTAACTGGGAAAACTACTCATGAGCAAACTCTTTTGCTCAATGTTTTCTGGAATTTATAAATTCCAAAGCCTTGGATCAACTTATCCACACCCCCTCTAGGGGCAGCAATATCCTAGACCTGGTCATTATCAACATGGGCGACCGGTGTTCCACACCAGAGGTCAGTTCCTCGATGGTCAGATCCGACCACAAGCTAATCACCCTAGACATCCACATCCCGCCCCACCCCCATTAGGAAAACCACAGTAAATAATTTCTCCAAAGCCAACTTCCTGCTTCTTAAGACAGAAGTGGCAAACTTCACGACACCCATGCAGATGGACAATAGAGGTATGACTGCTGAATCCTACAAAAATGCACATTATAAGCACTTACACGAGTGCATGGATCGTGCTATCCCTAACAGAACCAAGATGTTATCCTCCAAAAAAGGAAGCCAATCTGTTGGTCCCCTGCCATAAACAAACTTTACACAGAAGAAAGAAACTGCTGCAAAAAAGAGTAAAATCCCATGATTAGAGGAACTCTCTGGTCAGCCTCAGTAAGAAGCTGAGATCCCTCATAAAATCCTCCAAAGCTGGTTACAAAAACAAAATCGCCACTGATTCTAAAGACAACCACAAAGCATTCTATAGCTATGTCAAGAATTTCAATGGCAACACTCAGATCTGCTCTGAGTTACAGCACAATGGCACTAAATATACAGAACCAACTGATATTGCCAACATCCTGGCAGATAGGATCAATGCTAACTTTACCCCTTTCTCACCCCCTAAAGGGCCCATCTTTATACCAGAAGAATGCAACATTCCTGTAATCATGGCTACACAGGTAAAAAACACACTCTCCAAAGCCAAGAACACAGCATCCATGGGATCTGACAACATCCCGGGCTGCGTTCTACATGAACTGCGGAATGAACTGGCACCTCACCTAAGCACCATGTTTAATCATAGCCTCACCTCAGGCTTTGTGCCCACTGAATGGCACACAATGATGTTATCCCACTCCACAAAGGGGGAGCCACCACAGACCCTGGGAACTACCACCCCATTAGCCTAACAAGACTGTTCTGCAAGGCCATGGAACGTATCATCATGTAACTTATAAACAAAGACATTGCTAATCTCCAAACTCTGGACTCCACCCAGTTCAGGCTTGTAAAAGGCAGATCATGTCTCCTAAACCTGATAGACTTCTTTGAAGCAGTCACCATCCCCCACTCTAGAATTATAGATAAACACACTAAACTAGGTATAAATCCCTATGTCACAAGATGGGTTGTCAACTGGCCCACTGACAGAATCCACACTGTGAAAGTAGCAGACTCCAAATCCGACTTCGGACCAGTGACAAGTGGAGTACCACAGGGTTCAGTCCTGGGTCCTGTTTGGTATCTGCTTTTCTGAAGTACAGGGTAACACAGAAGGTCTTTGGCTAACAAAGTTCACAGATGACTGCAAACTAGCAGCCATAATCAAAAACTCCTAACGATGTGGACATCCTACAAAAGGGCCTCACTGAAACAGATGTCTTGTGTCAAAGCCATGGCCTCAAGCTCAGTCCCAAAAAGTGCATTGTCATCTCCTTTGGTAAAAACTCTGTACCCATGAGCTACCACTTAGGTGGTTGTCTACTTAACACCAAAAGTGTGATAAGAGACCTTGGGACACAGGTGGACACTAGTCTCTCTTTTGATAATCACACTGCCACAGTAGTCAGGAAATCCTTCTACATGACGCACCTCATCACAAAATGTTTCTCATCCTGGAAAAAAGAGGTAATTGTTCCCCTGTACTCATCACTCATTAGACCCATTATAGAGTACAGCGCCCCGTTTGGTATGTACCTCACAAGACATCTACAACAACTGGAAAGGCTGCAGACATATCTCACAAAGAGGATTACTGCCCTCAAACAGATGGCCTACGCAGACCATCTCAAAAAACTCCCGCTTTACTCCATCGCATATTGCCTACTCATAGGCGATCTCTGCCTAACATAGAAAGCTATGTCAAACCCAGAGCTGTTGAGCATGCTCCACTTAAAGAAATCCCAATTCCTCCGAGCTACACACTGTAGGGACCTAAACCTTGTCACCACAATAAACAGAACATGCTGTTGGGATAGATTCCTGTCCCAGAGACTTCCCATACTCTGGAACAAACTACCTATCTATATCAAACAAAGCTCCTCATTAGCACTCTTCAAGAAAAATCCTGATGATTGGATGGGAAATAGGAAATTCACCCCGGGGATTACCTCTGTGGCTCTGCTCAACAGGAGCACAGGAAAATTATTTTCTTGGATGGCAAAAGCCAGGGTACCTTTTTGGCTAGGCTTATACAGGCCCTAGGGTCAATAGCCTACTACCTACCTATGAACCTATGAAAATCAAAGTCATACACATAAACTACTCCACTATAATCCTCTAAGAAATCTCTCTAATTTCAATAAGGACACCTTCATTGTTAGAACAAGTCAACTGGTGTTCAATTAAAACCCTACCACTAGATGACACTGTAGAAATAAATTAACAAGCACCCATGAGACTCCAAAGAGTTAAAACAAATCCAGCTCCCATCTAATACTTCCATCAGCATCGCTACCCAATTTAAGTTGCAGTTCATTGGCTCAGGTACACTTACCTTAATAAAACACAAAGCTACTACCAACAAACAAGAACCATCTCAACCTACTAACTCCCATCAACTTCCATTTAACACTATCAGCTCACATAACATCTTCTCAATGTCAATAAATTAATAAATAAATACATAAATACAATGCACTGATGTCCAGATTTTTAGACATATTATAGAAAACAGCTTTCACACACACACACACACACACACACACACACACACACACACACACACACACACACACACACACACGCATAACATGGTTTCAGACAACCCCACTACCCTGCTAACTTTCACTGACAGAATCAATCAGTATAGAAACTCTTTCTGTCTTATCTCTATAGTCTTTCTTTACCTATCTAAAGCCGTTGACACAGTTAACCACATAAACTTACTATCAGACTTGAACTTTCCATGGTTCAGCAACAACTTATGTTGAGAGTAGGTCATCAAACAGCAAAATGGCTTTTCCTGTCTGACTATCAGAGATCACCAAGGATGTATTCTAGGACTCCTACTTTTCAGTCTAGTCATCAATGACCTCCATACAACCACCAAGCATGCTATCAACATACAGACATAGACATACTTGCATAGATCCATACAGTATGCTGGCGATTCAACTCTAATCTGTGCAGCAAAGACTCTGCCTACACTTTAGCACTTCACTTGTCAATCCTTCTCCATTGAATCCTGACTGGACATCTCTCAACAACTTTTGAATCCAGAAAAGATCAAGTTAATGCTGTTTACCCCCAAGAAGCTACCCACTCAATCAAATCCCTTCACAACAATATCAGCTAACAATATCTCCACTGAGGTGGTTAACCACACCAAACTCCTGGGTATGACCTTAGATGATCACATGAAGTTTGACCACCATCACCTACAAGTAATAAGTAAAACACACTGAAAACTAGCCACACTATACAGATTAAACCCTACTTTACAGAATAATTCAGGATCAACAGAGCCACAACCTACTTACTCCCTACATTCCAATATGCATCCATCATTCGTACTAATAAAAGCTCAGCCCTAACAATCAAACTCAAGCAGTGCTATAATAAAGAAGAAATATTTACTACTAATCAACAGTACATATCCCACCACTGCCTCACATTGAAACAACTAAACTGGCTAGAACTATATAACTCTTCCACCAGCTCACAACAACTAACAACTTACAAGCTATATGCTAACCCTGACAAATTCCCACTTCTGATTACCATCATACAGCCCTACTCTACTAAGCAGACTGTCTGTTCCAGTAATAAATCTTTACTATTATCCCATCCTTCTAGCAAGTCTGACCTGAACCTTCATTTCCTGTGGCTTACAGGTTAGTCTCTCAATTTCCAGTAGAAGCTAGTAATCTGTCTTTCTTTTTCAGTAGAAATGTCAATATATTGTCTCTTCCAAAAGACTCAGCGCAAGGAAAACTTTCAGCAACATATGGTCATGTGTCTTGATGTGGGCTACTTCTAACAATGTATAAGCCTTTTCTTCTCCTATCCCCATAGTTCCTGATCGTTTAACAGATATTTATTGGTGAAATGTTACTCTATTAAAATTCATTTGGTTGACAATGTGAATTTCCATCAAGGACAAGATGGTATATTCTTAGCTTCTGTGAAAGTCTCCAAGTCTTTCTGAAGGACACTTTCAGTATGTCCTGTATGAGATCTAATCATAGGTTCACAGGTATGTACTAGGTTAATGGCCCTAGAGCCTTTACAAGCCTAGCCCATAGAGGTGCCCTGGCATTGTGCCGCTCGACGTTAGTTCCCAGTGCCTCTATCAAGTAGAGCCACTGAAGTGATCCCCGGGGTGAACTTTCTATTTCCCATCCACTCATCAAGATTTCTGTTGATAAGGGCCAGTGAGGTGCTCTGCTTGACATGTATGGGAAGTCTATTCCAGAGCATGGGCAGTCTCTGGGTTATGAACCTGTCCTTCCAGCATGTTCTGTTGATTGTGATAATGAGGTTGAGGTCTCTGGAGCATGTGGTGCAGAGGGACTGGGATTTCTTTAGATGTAGCATTTCTAACAGAGCTGGGTCAGACATGGCTTTGTAAGTCAAGCAGAGATCGCCTCTTAGTAGACGATGTAAGACAGAGAATAGCTGGAGTTTTTTGAGTCTGTCCATGTATGACATGTATTTAAGGCCTAGGATCCTCTTCATGGGGTACTGTTGTAGCCTTTCCAGCTGTTGCATGTATCTAGTGAGGTACATGCCTAATGGGGCATTATACTCGATGATTGGCCTAATGAGGAAAGAGTAGAGAGAGATGATGGCGTCTTTCTTCCTGGACGCAAAACCCTTGATAATGAGAAGTGCCACATAGAAGGACTTTCTGACCACAGTGGTAATATACAGGTCGAAGGAGAGGTTGCTGTCAACCTGTGTTCCCAGATCTCTCATAATGCCTTCAGTGTTCAGTGGGCTCCCATCAATGTGGTAATTAGTGGGAACTGTGTTTTTCCCAAAGGGGATGACGACGCATTTTTTGGCATTAAGCTTAAGGCCATGATTTCGACACCAGTCACTGGTCTCAGTGAAGACTTTCTGTAGGATGTCTACATCACTTGGGGAGTCAGTAATGACTCCCAGCTTGCAGTCATCTGCAAACTTGGTCAGCCAGAGTCCCTCCAAGTTGGCCTGGACTTCTGAGAAGTAGATGCCAAACAGAAGAGGTCCCAAGACCTATCCCTGTGGGAATCCACTCATGACTGGTCAGCAGTCTGACTTGGAGTCTGCTACTTTCACACTGTGGGTTCTATCTGTCAGCCAGTTTGCAACCCACATAGTGATATAGGGGTTGATGCCTAGTTTGGTGAGTTTATCAATAATTCCTGAGTGGGGAATGGTATCAAAGGCCTTGGCCAGATTGAGGTAGGCTTTATGAACTGCCTTGCCCTCATCCACAGCTCTGGTGACTGATTCAAAGAAGTCAATCAGGCTGAGCAGGCATGATCTACCTTTCACAAAACCAAATTGCGTGGGATCTATAGTTTGGAGATTCCTTATATCCTTGTTAATTAGGTTCATAATGATGCGCTCCATAGCCTTACATATCAGACTCGTCAGGCTAATGGGGCGATAATTCCCAGGTCTGTAATCACTCTCCCTTTATGCAGAGGGATGACTGTAGCAGTGTGCCATTTGGTAGGGACAAAGCTTGAGGTGAGGCTGTGATTGAACAGGGCACCCAGATGTGGTGCCAGTTCACTTTGTAGTTCATGTAGAACACATCCAGGGATATTGTCGGTTCCCATGGAAGCTGTATTTTTGGCCTTGGACAATGCAGCTTTAACCTGTGCTGCAGTAAATCTGGGTGTCTGGCATTCCTCTGGTATTGTGATTGGTCCTTTGGGGGGAGAGAGGGGTAAAGTTGGCACTGAATCTGTTGGCCAGTATGTTGGCAATATCTGTTACCTCATTGAGAGTTGTACTTTGTTCTGGAAAAAATTGACTTAGAACCCATTTCAGCCTCTTGTTAAATTCTGAACATTGTACTCATTCTGGTAAATCATCATATATTTTCTTTTTATACATGTACCCCCCCATATTTATGTATATATAGGAGAGCAACCTTTTGTCAATGAGTCCATTTTGTCTGTTAGAGGTGGTACAGCTTGTAGATGGTATTTAGAATTAGCAGGGGTGTAGGGGTGTGGGGGGTTTGTCCCCCTGCAAAAAAAAAAAAAAAAAATTGTATACTTTTGTTTTTTGATCCTTTGAGGATTGATGCTTAGCATTTCAAAATTTAGGTGTGGATCATTAGTGGTTCAAGAAGTTACTTTTCATTATTGCTGTAACAATGTTTTGTTTTTTGTTGGTTGCATACTTCAAGGATTTGACTCGCACCTGCATACTTTAGTATGAGTGTTTCCGATGTCGACCATTTGCAGTTGACTTTCTTGCTGTCGACATTATGGTGTGTTGACCTAGTGAAGCATATATGTATATATATATATATATATATATATATATATATATATATATATATATATACATATATATATATATATATATATCTATCTATCTATATCTATATATCATCATCTTCTTTTGGCTGTTCCCGTTAGGGGTCGCCACAGCGGTTCATCTGTTTCTATTTCTTCCTGTCCTCTGCATCATGCTCTTTCACACCAACCACCTGCATGTCCTCTCTCACCACATCCATAAACCTTATCTTAGGCCTTCCTTTTTTCCTCTTACCTGGCAGCTCCATCCTTAGCATCCTTTTCCCAATATACCCAGCACCCCTCCTCAGCACATGTCCAAACCAACGCAATCTCGCCTCTCTTGCTTTGTCTCCAAACTGTCCAACCTGAGCTGACCCTCTAATATACTGATTCCTAATCCTGTCCATCCTAGTCACACCCAGTGCAAATCTTAACATCTTTAACTCTGCCACATCCAGCTCTGACTCCTGCCTTTTCGTCAGTGCTGCCGTCTCCAACCCATATAACATAGCTGGTCTCACTACCCTCTTGTAGACCTTCCCTTTCACTCTTATTGGTACCCGTCTGTCACAAATCACTCCTGACACTCTTCTCCACCCATTCCACCCTGCCTGTACTCTCTTCTTCACCTCTTTTCCACACTCACCATTACTCTGAACCGTTGATCCCAAGTACTTAAACTCAACCACCTTTACCAACTCTACTCCCTGCATCCTCACCATTCCTCTACCCTCCCTCTCATTTACACACATGTATTCTGCTTTAGCCCTGCTGACCTTCATTCCTCTCCTCTCTAAAGCATATCTCCACCTCTCCAGGGTCTCCTCAACCTGGTCCCTACTCTCAATACATATCACAATGTCATCTGCAAACATCATAGTCCAGGGGGCCTCCTGTCTAATCTCATCTGTCAACCTGTCCATCACCACTGCAAATAAGAAAGGGCTCAGAGCTGATCCTTGATGTAATCCCACCTCCACCTTAAATGTATCTGTCACTCCCACCGCAGTCCTCACCATTGTCACACTACCCTTGTACATATCCTGTACCACTCTTACATACTTCTCTGCCACTCCCGACTTCCTCATACAATACCACAACTCCTCTCTAGGCCCCCTGTCATATGCTTTCTGTAAGTCCACAAAGACACAATGCAACTCCTTCTGACCTTCTCTGTATTTCTCCAACAACAATCTCAGAGCAAATATTGCATCTGTAGTGCTCTTTCCTGGCATGAAACCATACTGCTGATCACTAATCATCACCTCCCTTTTTAACCTAGCTTCCACTACTCTTTCCCATAACTTCAAGCTATGACAGAGCAATTCTATCCCTCTGTAGTTACTGCAGCTCTGCACATCACCCTTATTCTTAAAGATAGGTACCAAAACACTTTTTCTCCACTCCTCAGGCATCCTCTGACTTTCCAAAATTTCATTAAACAATCTGGTTAAAAATTCCACTGCCATTTCTCCTAAGCACCTCCATGCTTCCACTGGTATGCCATCTGGGCCAACAGCCTTTCCATTCTTCATCCTCTTCATAGCTGTCCTTACTTCCTCCTTGCTAATCTGCTTCACTTCCTGATTCACTATCCCCACATCATCCAACCTTCTCTCTCTTTCATTCTCTTCATTTATCAGCCCTTCAAAGTACTCTTTTCATCTACTCAACACACTCTCCTCACTTGTGAGTGCGTTTCCCTCACTGTCCTTTATCACCCTTACCTGCTGCACATCTTTCCCAGCTCTGTCCCTCTGTCTAGCCAATCGGTACAGGTCCTTTTCTCCCGCTTTAGTGTCCAGTCTCTCATACAACTCTATATGCCTTATCCTTAGCCTTCGCCACCTCTCTCTTTGCCATGAGCCTCATCTCCTTATACTCATGTCTACTTTCTTCATCTCTTTGACAATCCCACTTCTTCTTCGCCAGCCTCTTCCTCTGTATACTCTCCTGTACTTCCTCATTCCACCACCTTGTCTCCTTGTCCTCCTTCCTCCGTCCAGATGTCACACCAAGCACCTTCCTAGCAGTCTCCCTTACTAGCTCTGCTGTAGTTACCCAGCTATAACTCTTCATTGCCTCCCAGTGCCTGTCTTAACTCTTCCCTGAACTCCACCTCACAATCACCCTTTTTTAACTTCCACCATTTAATCCTTGGCACTGCTTTCCACTCCTCCTCCGCTTCTTGATCACCAACATCATCTTGCAGACCACCATTCTATGCTGCTTAACTACACTTTCCCCAGTCACCACTTTACAGTCTCCAATCCCCTTCAGACTGGCCCTCCTACATAGGATATAATCCACCTGTGTGCATCTTTCTCCACTCTTATACATCACCCTATGCTCCTCCCTCTTCTTAAAATACGTATTCACCACAGCCATGTCCATCCTTTTCGCAAAATCCACAATCATCTGACCTTCTGCATTCCTCTCCTTGACACCATACCTACCCATCACTTCCTCATCCCCTCTGTTCACTTCACCAACATGCCCATTGAAGTCCGCTCCAATCACGAGTCTCTCACCCTTGAGTACACTCACCACCACTTCATCCAACTCACTCCAAAATTTTTCTTTCTCATCCATCACACACCCAACTTGTGGAGCATATGCACTAACAACATTCATCATTACACCATCAATTTCAAGCTTCATAAACATCACTCTATCAGACACTCTGTTCACCTCCAAAACACTCTTGGCATACTGTTCCATTAGGATAACCCCTACCCCATTTCTTCTGCCATCCACACCATGATAGAACAATTTGAACCCGCCTCCTATACACTTGGCCTTACTTCCCTTCCATCTGGTCTCTTGCACGCACAATATATCAACCTTCCTTCTCTCCATCATATCAGCTAGCTCGCTCCCTATACCAGTTATACTGCCAACATTCAAAGTTCCTACCCTCAGTACTACACTCCTAACCTTCCTCCTCTCTTCCTGCCTTCGGGCATGCCTTTCCCCTCCTCTTCTTCTTCGGCCAACAGTAGCCCAATTTCCTCCAGCACCCTGTTATATATATATAAAATATATATATATATATATATATATATATATATATATATATATATATATATATATATACTGAGAGAAAAAAAAGAGGAAGACAGCTAGCTATGGATACAGATATGCATTTAGCATGGATATTCTCATAAGTAATCTCAGATTTGGAGTGAGAAAGCAGGTAGTACATTATGAGGTGAAGTAGTATGCAGCCTTGAAAGTTCTAGATTGCTGAGTTATCCTAATGCCTATAGTCTTACAACTGTGCTTTACAGATGATGAACTCACTCTTACAGATTTTGTGTTCTAGCTTCGTAGGTTATGGGTATATACTAGTCTGTTGACCACGAGGGCCTTTAGAAGCCTAACTATGCATCCCAAATGCATCTTGTACCTTTTTTAAACCTTAGAGGTTATTTTAAGGGCTATATGTAAGCTAGCATACAATTTACAGACAGCCTGTGTCCATTAGAGAGTTTCCATCCACTGGTCCAGGTTACCCATGAATAGGGTAGGGAAGAACTCTGGTTCACACGGATGGGAAGTCTGTTCCAGAGGAGGGGGATTCTCTGAGACACGTACTTGTCCCTTCAACATGTCCTATTTATGTCACAAGCAATGTTTAAGCTCCTAGATCAAGTAGTTCTGATGCAGTTGGTTTTGCGGTTGTGCAAAACATCTATTAGAGTGGAATCCAAGCATGTCTTGTATACCAGGCACAGATCACCATAAAACAGTCTGTAGGAAAATGAGTATAAGGGTAGGGCTTTGAGGTGATATACAAAGGACATGTTAATTACATTCTCTATTCTTTTTGTGAAGAACCTCTTTGGAAGTTCCAGTTGCTGCATGTGCCAACTCAGGTATTTACCAAAGGTGGCATTATACCCAATGATATGTCTAATAACGGCCAAAAACAGAGGGACAGTGAACTGATTGGACTTAGATGCCATTTCCGTACTTATAAATTGTGCAACATGGAATGATTTCCTTACTACCTTAGACACATTTCACTTGAAAGTCAGGTTACTATCCACATATTACCCCAAATCCCTGACTACTGGGTTTCCTATAGTGGTTGAATTCCCAAAGGGTTCCATCCTGCATTTCTTGGCATTGAATTTTAAGCCTTTGCTTTGGCATCAGTCATTTGTCTGTGTTAGCCCTTACTGTAGTATGTTAGTGTCTTGGGGAGATTCTATGACTGTTCTTTGTTTGCAGTCATCAGAAAACATGGTCAGCCAGAGGCCTTTGACATCAGCTTTGGCTTTAACTTCCAAAATATAAATGTCAAAAAGGAGCAGGCCTAGTATAGAGCCATGAGGGACCCTGCTACTCACTGGCCTCTTTGTTGCGGTGGTCTTCCCTAGCCTAACTTCCTGGATCCTATCTGAGAGCCAGCTGGCAATCCAGCACATAACATATCTGTCAATGCCTAATTCTGTGAGTTATTGTATAAAATGCCTTAACCAGGTCCAGATAGGCTGTATGTACTGTTTTTCCTTCATCCATTGCCTTAATGACCTTTTTAACGAAATCCACTGAGCTGGGTATGCATGCACTGCCTTTGACAAAAGTCAAACTGGGTTGGATACAGTATCTGAAGGTTTCCTATGTTGTTACTAATCATATCCATGATAATTCTTTCCATGGCTTTGCATATGAGTCTAGTCAGACTTAAGGGTCTGTAGTTCCTAGGGTCTATTGATGGATGACCATTGCAGTCCTACATTTATGTGCCACAAAGCCTTTCTGGTGGCTATTGTTAAGTAGTGACTCCGAGATGTTCAACAAGGCTAATTAAGACGCATCTTGGGATAGTAACAGTATCTATTAATGTGGTGTTCTTAGCCTTAGAGAGCACATTTAGGACCTATTCCTTAGTGATAGTTGGGATAGTTATGTTTCTTAGTATTACTTGGTGTCAGCTGGGGGAGAGTGGGGGGGAGTAAAATTGGAGCTGAATTTGTCAGTCAGCAGACTTGCTATATCTTCCAACTCTGTGTAAGTGGCTGTACTAACAATCAGTTCTGTGCTCTGTTGTGTACCACCTTTGAGATTTCGGACATAGCCAAAGAAAGTCTTGTTGTTGTCCTTGACCTGGGAGGCTTTCTTTACCTCAAACTGGCTTTGATAAACCTAATTTCTTGATGGCATTGCATATCCTCATTTTAGCTATTACTTTTTTCCTTTTGTTGTGCAATCTGTTTATGCTTGGATTCCACCAGGGAGGTTTTTTTTTTTGAGTTTGTTCTGGGCTTGGTTCTGGTAGGCACATCTGTTTCTATTTAAGAACATGATTGTCCAGGGTTTGTGTGTGCAATTCTACATAGGAAGCTGTGTTCTCCGGGTTTGGAGGGGTTTGACATTTTGTCAGGTAAATGCTTAATAATTGGTAGTTTGCCTTAGTGTTACAAAGTTTGCTGGAATCACAGAATTAGTATTTAGTTTGATGGAGACAGCTTTATGGTCTGACCTTACCAGAGAGGACCCTACAATGGGCGCATTAATTTTTAGTTTGATGGATACAGCTTTATGGTCTGACCTTACCAGAGAGGACCCTACAATGGGTGCATTCATTTTTAGTTTGATGAAGACAGTTTTATGGTCTGACCTTACCAAAGAGGACTCTACAATGGGTAGAGAGTACCGTGTTCTCCCATATTTGTGAGTACCAGATCCAGTATGTTTGCACCCCTAGTAGACAAATGGAGTAACTGGTCTATTGTGTTTGTATTTTCAAAGTCCAGAAATATCCGGGGCCTGCAAGTTTGGGGTCATGTAGGCTTCCCAGTTTATATAGAAGTAGTTAAATCCCCCCCACACACACATATGGTATTGGGTTGAATTGTCTCTCCATTAGGTCTAAGTATTAGCTATGGGTTTTGTGGGGCATTCAGTGATCTATAGCTTACAAGGATATTATACAGGAGTCTACCTGTGGTAATTAGGACATGAAGAAGCTCAAGTATTTCAACCTGTTTGACCAAACTTGATGTATGTATGCTTTTTTTTTTTTTCAAAACAGGTTTATTGTTTTAACATATAAGAGAAATATCATAACAATTTTATACAAGTAATTAAAAATAGGTATTATTATAATATTCAGCAAAACAACTAAAGTATTTACAAAGACATCCACTACAATCAGATCAATTAATTAAACTAAAATACCGTGCTATTGAAATTAGAATTTTTTTAACAAATTTTGTAAATTATCCTATACAATATAATATGATGTTTTTCTAGTTGTTCTCATTCTAATTGTGCTTATTTCCATATGGCACATTATATTCATAACATTTTTAAATTCATTGAATGAAGGAGGTGTATCTGAAATCCAATTTCTAGTTATTATTTTCCTGGCCACTGCTAGGATAGACCATAACAAGGGAAGCTTAATCTTTTAACACATTGAGGTACAGGTGTGTTGAATAATATAAGAGACTTAGAAATAATGAAATTATCTGTAAAAGAGCCTGCAAAAATTCATTAATTGACTTCCAGTATTCTTTCAACTTCATACAGTCATAAAACATATGAGCCCAGTCAGCATTAATTTCTACATTACATCTCTTACATAGATTATCTTTATTATTTATTTTATTCATCATCAAAGGTGTATAAAAGATCTATGTAAAAATTTCCATGTATAAAGTCTCCAGACAATGGAAGATGTAGTTCTATAAGCAGATTCCAATATATATTGTTTATCTTGTTGAGTTGGTGGGTCCCCATTAATAGAGGTGAAATAATTCCAGTATGAATCTACACTGTAAAAAGTTTCTTGTCTGATAATTTTATGTATATATGAAAGTTTACCTTTATCAGAAACTTTATGCTGTAAATTTAATATCAAGTAATCAATCAGTTTTGGAATAGATTCTTTAACTGTTATAGACATTAGATCTATTCTATCAATGAGATGTTGTCTAAAGATCTGAACCTCTAACCAGCAAGTTTCTGTTAGATCAAATTCTTGTTTTAAGAAATCTAGATTTTTAACTTTATTATCAGATATCAGCTGATACCAGTACTTTAGGTCATTATCTATAGCTAAATGAGCTCCTTCAGAAGTAGATGACATAAGCATACCCTGAGTATACATTATAGGGAATACAATAAAATTCCATTCCCTATACTTAGGCTGCATGAATATAAAGTTACGATAACTAATAATAATATTTAATGGGTAACAAACCATATGTTTAGGTGTAATAGGTGAAGTACAAAATTCCTTTAGCAACCACAACATGGAGTTATTTACAATCATATTTTTATGTGTTAAGGAGATTTTCATGAAGTGCATACTAATTAGCTCCCAATAATCTTTCCATTTTATGATATATGACTGATCTATTAATAAAGTAATAACTTTTATAATAGAAGAGATAATATATAAATTAAAGTCTGGAAAAGAAATACCCCTTGAGACCAGCTATTAGTATGTTTCTTTAATGCAATCCTAGGTCCATTAGGTGCCCATAAGAAATTTAACATTAGTGTATTCAGTTTCTTGATAATTATTTTTGTAGGTGAAAGTATTATTGATTGTATTAAGTATAAAATCTTGGGGAATATTATCATTTTAATAATTGTAAGTCTCTCCTCCATAGTAAAAACATATTATTCCAGGTATTAAAAAGATTTTGTATATTAAGAAAACAGGTATTATAGTTATTATATATAATAGATTTAATATCTTTAGATAGTATTATACCTAAATAAGTTATCTGACCTGAATTGGGTACATATTTAGTAAAATCACTAATGAGAATATTTTTTCGTGTATATATAGGTAGTATTTTAGTTTATTCTTCATTGAATATTAAACCAGAAATACTTTTAAAATTCATCATTTTATCAAATAAAGACTGCATAGAAGAATTAGATCCTGCTGATGTAATTAGAACATAATCTGCAAAAAGTTGAATTTTTGATGTTGTATTTTCGTCTATTTCAAAACCCTCTATGTCAGTACTGTTTCTAATCAAATTAGCCCAAGGCTCCATTACTAAAGTGAATAATAGTGGAGAAAGTAGACATCCTTGCTTTGTACCTTTAAGAATGGGTATTTTTTGTGAAACATATGTTCCTACCTTAATATAAGCCAGCGTTCCTTTGTATAAATGCTCAATTAAATTTACAAATGCATCAGAGAAGTTTGTGCATTTCAGTAAGGTAAACAGATAGTCCCAACTTACTGAATCAAATGCTGAACCTATATCAAGACTAATAAGTGTTAAATCTTTCTTTTTCCTATTTGCAAAATCAATTAATGTTAAAGTTCTTCTTATATTATCAAAAGTATTTCTATTTACAATGAAGCCCGTCTGATCTATATCTATAATGCCGGGATGATTGTCTTCAATCTATCAGCAAAAATACTCATAAACATTTTATAATCAACATTAAGTAATGAGATGGGTCGACATGAAGAACATCTAGTTGGATCTTTATTAGGTTTTAAAATTGGTGAAATAAATGTATATTGCCAAGATGCGGGTTATTAACTCAGTTTGGGCCAAAATAAAACCTTATGTATTAATGAATATGTAGTTTTAGAAAGGATTTTATATATCTCTGGTATAATACCATCATTACCCGGTGCTTTGTTTGATTTAAGCTTATTTATTTGTGTAATAACTTCTGTATATGAAATACTCTTGTCCAATAGTTTAATCTGTTGTTTATTAAGCTTTTTATTCATGTTTGTGGTTATAAACTCCTTTATTTTATCTTTAGGTTCAATGTTAATGTTGTTATGGTTAATCTTGTGAAAGTGATTTCTAAATTCATCCAGTATTTCTGGTATACTAGAAACATTCTTCTTTTTCCTTAGAGAAAAGATTTCTTTGATATGGTTTTGTTTATTCAATCTTTTTCTTTTATTTTTAAGTCTATGTAAGTATTTGGGGCTTATTGAATAAGACAAAAACTTGTATTTCTCTAAAGTTATTTTGACTTTATGAGTTAAAATTTCTTTGTATTTCTCATTTAGTTTGTTTATTTCTTCAATAACTTTCTTGTCCATAATATTTTCTTTATTATTATGTTTATAAGAGTCTAATTTACTTTGAATATCTAACAATTCCTTATCCCAAGATTTCCTTTTATTATTATACCATCTGATACTTTGTCCATATAGATATGATTTTAAGGCATCCCAAACATAGACAATGGAGACTTCAGGAGTATTATTTATGTCTAGAAAATGTTGTACTTCTGAAAGTATATATTCTTTATAGTCTTTTAGCTGAGTTAAGTATGCTGGTATCCTTTTGATCTGAACATTATGAGTATTTTTATCATGAATTCAAAAACAATTGAGTTATGATCAGATATAGGACATGAAATGATTTTGGAATTAATTAAATCTGTTACCATCTGGTTAGAAATAAAGACCCTATCTATTTTTGAATAAGTTTTGTATCTGTTAGAAAAAAAGGTGTATGGTAATGATTTTGAATCTATCTGATTATTAATATCATTCAAATGATAAGAATTAGCAAAATCATTTAAATGTTTTGCATTAGATGTAATTCTTCTTTTCCTTATAGTGGTAGTATGACTTTCATGTAGTATACAATTAAAATCACCAGCTAAAATAATATCCCTATAGAGAATGATATGATCTTATCAATATGATGTTTCACTGTATTAATACCAATTCCAGGTATCCAATATACATTAATTAAAGTGTAAGTCTTCCCATTAATTTGTATTGTAACCATACAAAACATTCCTTTGTCATCCTGAAAAGACTTAATGGTTTTAGGAATGGGCATACTTTTATTCCATAAAATAGCCACTCCTGTTTTTTCTGAGTGTGCTCTGAACTAACCAATACTGTATACTTATTAGTGGCTAGTTTATCAATATCTTTTTTTCAAGAGATGGGTTTCTTGCAGGAAGACTAGATTGGCCTTGTGTAAATTAATGTATCTTATTAGGCTTGCCCTTTTACACGGATTATTCAATCCATTAATGTTTAAAGAAATTCCTTTTAAAGATGTCATTTGGCATTTTTAAAACTCAAGAATCTTATGATCGAAATAACAAATAACAAGATAAATAATGTTACATCTCCTCTTTTAGGTGTACCTTTAAATATAGCTGTATTTATTAAATCTCTTATGGGATTTTGTATAGGATTCAATTTTGTTTGTAGTGACAATGAGTATACAAAATATATTGTGGATGTCAAAACTATATACATATAACAATGAACAAGTGAAAATAATGTAAGGATTAAACCTTGCATCCAGCCTGGAGTTGAAAACTCCAACTTAGAGTAGTATTTACTACTCAAGTTAACCCCTACCCTAAGCAGCAGTACCTCAGCTACCACCTTATCAATTTAATACTAGTTATATTTAACTGAGGTTAACAGTTTTCAATTCAATTATCTATCAAGACAAAACTACACATTTGGTAAAACAGCATCATATAAACTAAAATAAACTTTTTTTTTTTTTAAAAACTGTTCATACTACTATATAGATCTATGTAATATATAACACTTGTATTCAAATAGCATTCAAATAATTTTGATGTTAGAAATCAAGAGGAGAGAAAATTAGGTTCTAAGATTCATTTAAATCAAAAACTTTGGCTAATATGATTCAGACATTACATATATTAAGATGCATCTATTTTCTGTCATGCGAATACTATTAACAGCTTCCAAAAAAAAAAAATCTTGAATTGTTTGTATATGAGCATTTACTTAAACTCATTATTGTCAATAGAGTAAAATATTGTATTCATAAAATTATTATAAATCATATTGCATAGTTATGCAAATTCTCAGAAACACTTGCATTATTAAAAAAAAAAAGCCATCACACACATACACACAGACACACACATACATACATACACACACACACACATACACACACACACACACACACACACACACACACACACACATATATATATATATATATATATATATATATATATATATATATATATATATATATATATGATCTCACTGAGTTATGTCCTTGTTGAGCACTATCCTACTTGCTGTCCCTAGAATAAATCTGTCTGCTTTATAGAAAATAATGCACAGCAAACACATTTTAGTAACCAGATTTTACAATCATGCTAACCTACTGCTTTAAAATATATCACATGACATTTCTTCCAGAATATAATTATAAAATTGTTTATGCTTGTCAATCAGATGAATTAAATGAATTATAATAAAGTATATGTTTGGAACAGAAGTTTTAACACAGATTATTATGCTGCTGTTAAGTAGATTTTCAAAAACATTTAAATAAATGTTTCATTTTCTATGCCTTCTAAAATAAGACATTTACTTACTACAAGAAACTACATCATTTAAACTCATTATAACTGACATTTTATGAATAGAGTATTTTTCCTGAATCTGTGGTGTGTCAGTATGATAACTAGGTCAGAGGTTATACTAACTGCTTTCAGTTTCTCTGTGAGAATTCTGTGAGTTGAAGCTTTTGAAGTAGTTCATGGACACTGTGCATGAGACAGCCCACATCCCAGATTGTCTCCCTTAACATTTTGGCGGAAACTTATTAAAACTTGTGGCAAACATTCATTTTGTCAATAGAGTAAAATATTGTATTCATAGAAATTATTATAAATCATATTGGATAGTTATGCAGATTCTCAGAAACACTTGCATTATTATATAAAAAAAAAGCCATCACACTCACACACACACATACACATACATACACACACACACACACACACACACACACACACACACACACACACACACACACACACACACACACACACACACACACACACACACACACACACACACATATATATATATATATCTGATCTCACTGAGTTGTGTCTTTGTTGAGCACTATCTTACTTGCTGTCCCTAGAATAAATCTGTCTGCTTTATACAAAATAATGCACAGCAAACACATTTTAGTAACCAGATTTTACAATCATGCTAACCTACTGCTTTAAAATATAGCACATGACATTTCTTCCAGAATAGAGTTATAAGATTATTTATGCTTGTCAATCAGATGAATTAAATGAGTTATAGTAAAGTATATGTTTGGAACACAAATTTTAACACAGATTATTATGCTGCTGTTAAGTAGATTTTCAAAAACATTTAAATAAATGTTTCATTTTCTATGCCTTCTAAAATAAGACATTTACTTACTACAAGAAACTACATCATTTAGACTCATTATAACTGGCATATTTTATGAATAGAGTATTTTTCCTGAATCTGTGGTGTGTCAGTGTGATAACTATGTCAAAGGTTATACTAACTGCTTTCAGTTTCTCTGTGAGAATTCTGTGAGTTGAAGCTTTTGAAGTAGTTCATGGACACTGTGCATGAGATAGTCCACATCTCAGATTGTCTCTCTTAACATTTTGGCGGGAAACTTATTAAAAACTAGTGACAAACATTCATTTAGTAGTGTAAATGCATGTAAACATGACAAAACCTTCACAATGTATTCCACAGACCATTACAGCCTCTTACTTCTTTTCAGAAAGAGAAACAAATTGAATCACAGCTTGCCATTAAATCTTCAGATATTTTGACTGGTTATGAAACAAAACATTATAACTGACATATTTTATGAATAGAGTATTTTCCTGAATCTGTGGTGTGTCAGTGTGATAACTATGTCAAAGGTTATACTAACTGCTTTCAGTTTCTCTGTGAGAATTCTGTGAGCTGAAGCTTCTGAAGTAACTCATGAACACTGTGCATGAGACAGCCCACATCTCAGATTGTCTCTCTTAACATTTTGGCGGGAAACTTATTAAAAACTAGTGACAAACATTCATTTAGCAGTGTAAATGCATCTAAACATGACAAAACCTTCACAATGTATTCCACAGATTATTACAGCCTCTATGTAAGTGAAATTAAGCCCAAAATTACCAACAAGCAATAAAACTCAACATTCTTCTCCCAACTCAATTTTCATACAAATCCTATTATTCACTGCGCCCACACAATCAAAAGCATTTCTATATATTAATAAAGAAAATAAAAAGAGAATAGAAAATAAAAGGGAGTGAGGCAGAAATAAAAAAATGTAAGAGAAAGCTGTAAGAAGTATATACAATGGAATGTTACTTACTGTTTATATTAATAGAGTTAAAAATAAAACATATTTACTCTTATTTAGTTCTGATTATTATTAGTTAAAGCATAACAGATTATTTACAAACAGGCATAAGCAGTATAATCAAGAAAGTATAATTAGAAATAGCATTTGAAGAACTTATAAAAACTTTTACAAGAAATAAATATGTTATTATTCTATTAATGATATTTTCATTACTGTTCTCTCCCTGCCCTCCCCCACCCTTTACCCACTACGTAATCTAAATAGAATGTCATTGTTTAAACAAAGAAAATAATAAAAGGAGAAGGAAAAAAAAGGTAAAGATAAAAAAATGTATCAAATTACTAACCTTGCTTCTTTTCAGAAAGAGAAACAAATAGAATCACAGCTTGCCATTAAATCTTCAGGTATTTTGACTGGTTATGAAACAAAACATTTCTTTGCACATAGAGAATAACCTTGATTAAATCTTTTCCAAAATATTTGTGGCTTTCTGGAAATGCAGGAACTATATTCAAAAAGATTAATAATGAACTAAAATGATGAGAGAGAAAAAAAACATATAACAAATCATTTGTTTTTTAGTCTCTTCTTCTTCTCTGAAGTCTTCCACGAAGCTTCAGTTGCCAATCTCTTTAATGAAGAACTAGCCCATTCCATTTCTTCTATTTTATCCAAAATCCTTTTTCTTTGACAAACAGTAAAGCAGAGTCTAAATCATCGAAAACCTTAGGACCATCAGGAAGGAAGATTTTAAGCTTGGCAGGAAACAGAAGGTATGTTTTAAACTGTGCTTTTTAAGCTCCTTATTAGTGGCAGAAAAACTTTTCTTTTAGCTATTACCATGGAAGAATAGTCATTGTCAAAACGCACAGTTGTCTCATTAATCTTAACAGGAGCTTTAGCCCAAGCAGATTTAAGAACCATCTCTTTATCAAAAGATGATAGAAATCTAACTATAACTGATCTAGGATATTTTTGTTAGAGTTAGTATTAGCTATAGATCTATGTGCTCTTCGATACCAAAAGAGAATGCTTCTGGTAAGTCTAAAGTTTTAGGGAGCCAAGTTGTTAAAAAGAAGTAATATTGTTACCTTCAATATTTTCTGGCAGTCCAAAAATCCTAATGTTATTGCGCCTAGATCTGTTTTCCAGGTCATCCAGCTTTGTTTGTAAATGTGTATTTTGTTTCAGCAGAAACTCAGTGTTGATTTCCTCTTCTTGGATTCTATTTTCCATGTCATTCACAGCTTCTTCTATGCCTGTCATCTGGTTCTTCTGTTGTTGCAGGTCTGTATGTAACAGGTCTATTTGTTTTGTAGTTTTTTCTATGAAGGTGTCTATTTTAGTATCCATTTTATCAGTAAGTTGCTGGATTATAATTATCAGAGACTGAAGTTCTTTCTTGATGCTGGAGTCTTGAGAATTTGTCTTACTGGAACTCATTTCAGACTGATAAACTGACAGGAAAATTTCCACAGTGATTTCTGACAGGAATATTGTTAAGATTTCCTTTCTTTTTTAGATATAGTTCAAGAACTATATAAAACAAACGTATTTAGAAAGAAAATTACTTCAAAAATTAATTTTTTAAGTAATTAATTCCTGTCAGTGTAATGAAATTGGTGGAGCTGAAGAAATCTGCTGCTATCCTGTGTTCATCCTTGGCCACACCCCTTAACTTGCACTTCTGATGCCTCACAAACGCACAATGTTCCCCGACTAGTATAACATCTCCAGAACCCACAGCTCATTGACCGTATGTATGCTTTTTGAGGTAGACTGAGACAGATCGAGACACTGCCTTCTTTAGTCACTGCCTTTACAGTAGCTGGTCTAAATGTGTTGAAGGCATTGTATTCCTCTACTGCCGGTGTTTTCTGTGGCTTTAAACCATGTCTTGGTATCTGCACAACTGTTTGCATTTTCCAAAGTGAGACGAGCTTGGTGTGAGTGGAGTTTTTTTGTTTAGGCTCCTGGCATTGAGCAGTAACAATTTTAGATTCCATTGGGTTGTTTTTCCTAAGCTGGCAGGTTTGTCAGCTTGGTATTGTCTAAAAAAAAAAAAAAGCAACTGTGGGAGAGGACAGTGGTTTAGCCAATATTCAAAAGCCTAGCAGGGGCAGGTGCTGACTGACCATCCTTGGCAAAGCAATCTGGTCTGTTGACCATATTCTCTCATGCTGACACATATTG
Source organism: Protopterus annectens (assembly GCF_019279795.1). NCBI lineage: Eukaryota > Metazoa > Chordata > Ceratodontiformes > Protopteridae > Protopterus > Protopterus annectens. Next base: position 117,443,639 of record NC_056732.1, read on the forward strand.
TACCCCCTATGAATGACAGCAGCAGCTAAGCCAATTGTTAAAGTCAATCATCTTCTGTTTGTATTGTAGCATCATCCTTTTTATTATTTTTGAACCAAAAGCATCATTATTAAATTATCACATATGACATAAGCAATCTTACATTTGTATAAATGAAAAACAAACCAGATTAATACAATTTTAGTTGCAAACATTATGCATCACAGGACTTTAAAATCCAAAAAGGCACGGAAGCCACTGCAAGACACACCGAGTTTAATATGAAGTATAAACAGATAAGCACTTTTGTCTTCACACAATAAAAAGACTTCTTTAGATAAAAAAACACACAAGAATAGAGTATTTAAAATACACTCAATGAGGTCACATGACCAGTGGTTGTTTTCTTAAAGTTACAATGTACCATTTGACTAATGTTATAAAAACTAAAGCTGTCTAATCCCAGAGCCATCTGAATAAAAAGCATCTAGATAAAAGCAATTTTGTAACAGTCATTACTAAAATTGTCAATAAAAGTCTTTTGGCTTTTCCCAGTTAGGGGTCGCCACAGCGGAACTCCGGTCCGTTCATAATTGGCAGTGGATTTTTATGGTGCCGAGTTGCCAGCCCGACACCCAACCTTCAATGAAGGCATGCCCATTCACGCTCGCACCTACCTGCATGTCTTTAGCATCACTCGACCATGGGGAGGACATGCAGACTCCACAAAGAAGGCGCTCCAGCCGAGAATTGAATGGGAGAACCTCTTGCTGTGAGGCAACAACGCTAACTGCTGCACTACCGCTGCATTTTAAAATTATCAATACACTTCAAAAAATGAATGCAGTTATCATTGATAGGTTTTAAGTTTAACCAAACAAGTAAAATAGAAAACTTGGGCTACTGGTTGCATTAAAACGTAACTGCCACATTAACTCTTTCTTTTCCAGCAGCAACCCCATGGTCCCCTCCCCTCCATGGTTCAGTTCTACCTGTTCAAGCACTGTGAATTTACATTCATATTCTCGGCAAGACATACGGTGCTTAGACAATGCATTAGTTTTGCTTTTGTTCCGTGTTTCATGTAAACATTCATAAATTCTGTCTTTAAACATATGTTCTGTCTTTTCCAACATAGAAACATTTGCAGCCTTGACACAGGACTAATTAAATGACCCCTCTTGACATACAGTTGTACCTACCCCTTGACTTTAAGGCATTTCCCCTTTAATACAAAGGTGTTACCAAAATAAATATTTTTGCAGTATGTGCAACTACCACATATAAACATACCATAAGTGTGTCTCTTATTGTTTTTCTTTTTTTTTCCAAAAACATTTTTATTTTGTTTTCATTATAAACATATGCAAATGTACATATAACAAATACAGTAAAACAATAACAAAACTATTTACAATATTTACATTCATCCATGATAAACAATCATTTTATCCATGAGAAGTTATCAGTATTTGTTCAAAAGGTTTTCCAATGTTTGCCATGCTATTTTTTGTGAGTAATGTTATGAGTTTTATGACAAATGGTTTACAGTTCTTTTTTACAAACGTTTGCTAAATTAATAAATTCTTTAAACATCAAATCTTGTTTACATTACCAGTTCAAAGTAATAACTTTTCTGGCCATTGCAAGAATTGACCTGAGTAACTGAATCTGAGATTTAGGTATTACATTAGGTATAGGAACATTGAATAGGGTTAGTGAGTTAGAAATATGACAGTTATCAGACCATATATCCTTTACAAAACATCTGAAGTTTTTCCAGTATTGAACAACATTTCTACATTCAATGAACATGTGAACCCAGTTGGCCCATAGCTCTCAACCTTCCATGTCCAAAATGAGGAACACTAGCCCTCATAATGTGGAACAAATGGACAGAATGTGAAACACATACTAATGGCTTACTAACAACTTCAACTAGGAAGGGCATAGGATGGTTAAAATATGCTGGTTTTACTTTATAAAGCTTATCTTTTATTGAATTAATACAATCCATTTCTATTTACAATGGATTTCACTTTAAAAAAGTACTAATATTGAATGTGTGACAGTCTTTCAATGTGGAACTTTGAGGGAACTTCGAGGAACATGAACTTTTTAAGACCCCAAATGAGGTACGTTCCTCGTAATGAGGTACATTTGAGAGGTATGTGTTGGCCTGTAGTAATTCATCACATTTCCAACATTTACTTTCACTGTTTTTGAGTATAAGATTTATTTTATGTGGAGTATAGAAACTCTTATTCATAAATTTCCATGTAGCCAATCTCCAATATAATGAAGAAGAGGTACCATACGTAGATTTCAATAACTGGTTTTTGGATTCATCAGATATTTTTTCTCCATTAATCTTTGCATAGTAATTCCAGAAATCTGAGTCAAACTTTAGTGTTTTCTCTTAGTATCTTATAGATAGGTGAGATACTTAATTTTGATCATCTGTCTTTTCAAGACACCTAATAAAAAGCTGGATCAAACTAGGTATAGATTCAGTCTCTAGGTTGATTGATACTCTCATTTTCTTTTCTATAAACTGCTGTAATAAGTGTATAAACAACCAACTGTCTTGACTATTATCAAAACTACATAGAAGAGAGTTTAGTGGTTTAATACTCTTATTTTTAATAAACTGATGCCAAAATATCAAGTTATTTTCCTTTAATTTTTGCATCGCATTGAAAGTAAAAAAGCTCATCATCTCTGATCGACAAAATTACTTCACCATACTCCAAAACAATAACAAAACAAATCCTCAGAAATTCTGGAAAGGTATTTCTACTCTACTTAACCCCAGCAAACCAGACACCCCCACCCCAGTCCCTAATGCCCCTGATACAGACTTAGCTACCCAATTTAACTCTTTTTTCATTGAATCTATTTCCAAATTAACCTCTTCATTCTCTAACAACAACACACTCTCCTATTCACCCCCATCCTTCCCTACCAACACTTCACCCTGCACTGCTACCACTCCCTCACTCTCATCCACTAGCTCTCTACCCTCCACCTCTTCTCCTACTCTCATTTCCTCCTCATCTTCTTCACCCCCTAACACCCCCCTCCACTCTCCCCACTATTCTCATTAAAACCTATACCCACTTCCATTTTAAAAAAACTCCTTCTGAAACTGAAGCCATGCACTAATGCTCCAGATAACATCCCTTCTTACTTTCTTAGCATAGCTGCTGAAGCAATTGCCTACCCCATTAGCATTCTTATCAACCGTTCCATCCAAGAAAGCATAGTTCCCCAAATCTGGAAAAAGGCCTTTATCATATCTTTACATAAAGGTGGCAACAATAACAATGTTACTAATTTCCGCCCAATCGCTATCTTGTCTCCCATCTCTAAACTCCTAGAAAAGTGTATCCAACTTCAACTCCTACCACATCTCTTAGATAATCACCTACTAACTCCCACACAACATGGATTCAGACCAAGTCACAGCACTATGACAGCCCTCCTTTCCTTCCTTGAAACTGTTAACAAAGCTCAGGACTCCGGTCTTATTGTTTCTACCCTACTACTTGACCTCTCTAAGGCCTTTGATACTATCTCACACAGCCTGCTTTTAACTAAACTCTCAAAACTTAACCTATCTCCTTCTTCTTTGAACTGGTTCTCCAGCTATTTATCCAACAGATATCAAGCAGTAAAATGGAAAAAGGCCACCTCCTCATTTCTAAACACCCCAACCGGAGTTCCCCAAGGCTCCATATTGGGTCCCCTCCTCTTTAACATATTTATAAATGATTTCCGCAACTCTATCCCTTTCTCAAACATCATCCAATATGCAGATGATTCAACTATAATCTGCTCTGCCACATCTATCCCTACACTCCTAAAGCTTACTCAAGATGCTTTTTCAACCACTGAGCAATGGATGAAAAGAAATCACCTAGCACTCAATGCCTCTAAAACCAAATTAATGGTTTTCACCCCCTCTAAAGTCTCCTCTTTTGATATAAACACATTCTCTATTACTAGTCAAAACAACACACCTCTGGAACTGGTGTCAGAGACCAAATTACTTGGGGTCCAAATTGATAACCAACTCAAATTCAACTCCCATTTACAACTATATATCAAAAAAAACCATCAAAAACTAGGTATGCTCTATCGGCAAAATCACTACCTTACACCTGCCACTAAAATCACTCTCTCTACTTCCTTTCTTATCCCCTCCCTTCTCTATGGAGCTCCACTTCTAACTAATCTACAGTCCTCTCTGAAAACACAACTTTCTTCTTGCTACAACAAAATCGTCAAGTTCGCTACCAGCCATAAATCCTCCACCCACCACTGTTCCTCTCTCCAACAACTAAAATGGCTAGAACTACCCAAGCATCTCACCTACACTCAACTAACTCTTGCACACAAGCTCATTTTCAACTCCTCCCTCTGTCCCTCCCTGTCTTCTGCCTTTAAAATGTACCTACCTGATAGAGTTTTAAGGTCTAACAACCAAAATCTATTAGAAGTGTGCAAACCAGCTCATCCCCCAGGCAAAAATCTTCTATCGTATGGTTTAGCATGCCTCTGGAACTCCCTACCTCCATTTATTCGTATCACCTCTAACCATTTTATTTTCAAAAAATCCCTTCATTCACATCTAGTATCCCAGTGGGAATGCTCCTGCGATCCCTTCATTCACATCTAGTATCCCAGTAGGAATGCTCTTGCTCCCACTCCACATAACTAACACTGGCAATTTCCATTTCCCTTTCCTTCTCCTGATTACACCAGCAATTTCCTTTTATCATTTCTCCTAACTCATACATTCTTCTTATTATTATTGTATAGGCAAGAATACACTACGCTGTACCTCTTAATTGTATGTTTCCTGATATGTAATTGACTTCTCATTATTTACTTTGCTACATTCCTTCTTAGTCTGTATCATCTGTAAGTTTCATCTCTAGTTTGTATTATTTGTAATGTTTGCTGTATTATTTGTATTTTTGCTTGAATCTTTACAATTGTATAACTATCATATAACCTACTGTAACATCGATTGTATGGAGCTTTTCTCCCCAGGACTCCATTGAAAACGGGTTCATTTTGGCCCAATGGACTATCCTGGTAAACCAACTGCAAATAAATAAATAAATAAATAAATAAATAAATAAATAAATGTTGAAAGAATCTAGGCAATCAGGGGAATATTCTGTAGAGAATATAAAAAATAGGAATTGTTTAATGTTGTAATTACAATCAATTATATTTTAAAGTTATTAGATATTTGATTAATGCCATAAGAAAAATGATCAAACTTCTTATTAGATAAACAAAATTCACATAAAAGCCAATAAACTTATTCCATATTGTTCCTTAAATTGATTTTCTATAGTTCTGACATCAGTTATATGAATCTCATGTATCATTTCCAGCCAGACATATAGGTAGGTAAGATCCAGTGTAATACTGATTTGGAATAAAGATCTAAGCTAGGGAATGCTATCCCATTACTGTTCCAAGCTCTAATGTGCCATTTATATGCAATCCTAGGTTTTAAGGGGAACCATAAAAATTTAAGTAGCATGGAATCTAATTTTTAAATAAGTTTTTGGGAGGGGGTAGTATCAATGACTGCATATAAAACAAAATTTTCGGTAAAATTATGATTTTAATTTAAAAGGTCCTGTCCTCCATTGTGAAGAATATTTTATTCCATGTTTTGATTAGTTCACTAATGGTGATTATTAAATTATTGTAGTTTAGTTTAACAGACTCTTTCCATGTACTGTTTATACTGACACCCAAATATTCTAATACATCATTCTCCCAATTAAACAGGCTATTCAGTCTTAGGTTTTTGTTGATCTTTTTGTTAATTAGTAATGTTTTGGATTTATTATAATTAAATTTAAACCCTGAAATTCTTTCAAACTTGCTTAAGGTATTTATAACATCATACAAAGAACCATCAATATCACCCAACGTTAACAACATATCATCAGCAAATAATTGTATCTTAGGACAATAGTCCTTATTAACTTGAAAGCCTTGAAATATTTTGCTTGTTTCTGATATATGTAGCAAAAGGTTCCATTGAAAGAGCAAACAGTAATTTTGACAAAGGACAACCATGTCTAGATCCCTTGAGGATTTCTAGTGGTGAGGATAGTCATGATCTGATTTTCAAATAAGCTTGTGCCCCACTATATATTTTCATTAATAAGTTGACATAATCTGAGGAGAATTCAAAACCAATCAGAATTATTTGTAGATAAGACCAACTGATAGAATCAAAAGCCTTTTCTATGTCTAGCATGATAATAGTTAGTTGTTTTTTTGTATTTGCATGCTATGTCTATTAATTATAGTAATTTAATAATGTTATATTGCACTTTTCTATGAAGAATGAACCCTGTCTGATCATTATGTATTAGATTAGGTAATATTTTCTTTTTCCTATTAGCTAATATTGTCATGAAAATTTTATAATCAGTGTTTAGTAACAAAATTGACCTATATGAATCACAAGATTTGGGGTCCTTACCTTGTTTTAAAATGGGGGAAATAATTGAATATTTCCATGATGGGGATGTTTTTGCTTAACCATAGTAAAGACACTTATCATTTCTTTTATTATATATTCAGGAACAATCTTATATAGTTCAGGAATTATTCCATCCAGTCCTGGAGCTTTATTATCTTTTAAACTTTTCATTTGCTCTTTCACTTCTGTTAGTGTTATTTGTTTATTTAATTTGTTATTTTGTTGCATTGACACCTTAGTAGTTATATTGTCTTGAATAAAAGTATTTATTACATTATATGTCTCCAAAAGTGGTGTGTTATTATTTATATATTTATAGTAGTTTTTGAACACTTCTAATATGCCCATTAAGTTAGATGTACTCTTAACTGAACCGTAACTTTTATATTTAATCTCATTAATAAGATTTTGATTGTTTTTTTTTTTTTTGGGGGGGGGGGGTCTTACCACTATTTTATGTAGATATTTAGGATTTACAGTATAAGATTGTAATTTCAATTTTAGCAGGTTTATGGCTACCTTATGATTCAGAACTTCTAAGTATTTTGATTTAACTTAGTAATTTCATTATATGCTACTTTGTTATTTGGTTTTGTATCCATTTTTATCTTGTCTATCTTTTTTTGTAAGTCTAAAAGTTCTTTGTCCCACTCTCTCCTTTTTTTAAGGTACCAAGATTTTATTCTACCATATATATATAAACTTTAAAGGTGTCCCATAGTATAGTATCAGTCATTTCACCATTATCATTTGTTTCCATAAACATGTCTATTTCTTTCATTATCCATTCTCTAAAGTCTTTTGACTTAGTTATGTAAGCAAGAATTCTCTGTAGAAATCTTAAATCATCTGTATGTATAGTTATTTTATTATTTATTATTTTACATTTGTTAACTGGGGGTGTCTGACTGAGCTGAAAAGGCCCTTTTTCAGCAGAGGCCCAGGGAGAAAAGCTCCACACAGGAAAATTACAGATACATGTAGATATTTAGACATGATCAGTATACACACAAGTTACAACAGACATGTGTTTACAATGGTATGCAGCGCATCAGCAGTTACAGTGGGGAGAACAAACAAGAAAATATTAATTTAAAAATAAAGGTAGTTACTAGATTTGTTTGTTTGTGTACCAAACTAATATGAATAGTGAGCATAGAATAAGGAATAATGTTCTCTTAGACCATGTATATCTTTAATGTTCATCTGGTTTGTAAAGTAATTTAACTTCTTGGCTTGAGATGTTAGTTTTATTTTACCATTTTTAGAAGTATCATTGCCTGATAATAGGCAGTTAAAATCACCTGTTGCTATCTTCTTCTTCTTTTGGCTTTTTCCCGGTTAGGGGTCACCACAGCAGATCACCTGTCCGCTCATGATTGGCAGTGGAGTTTTACAGTGTCAAGTTGCCAGCCCGATGCCCAACCTTCCACAGAAGGCACACACACACACACACACACACACACACACACACACACACACACACACACACACACACACACACACACTCACATCTAGGGCCAATTTAGAGTGTCCAATCCACCTGCAGCATATCTTTGGGATGTGGGAGGAAACCAGAGCACCCGGAGGAAACCCACGCGACCACAGGGAGGACATGCAGACTCCACACAGAAGGCACCCCAGCCCAAGATCGAACTGGAGAACCTCTTGCTGAGAGGTGACAATGCTAACCACTGCACCACCTTGGCCACCAAAATTACCTGTTGCTATAATTTCCCATTTTGCATTTAATATTATATAATGATATTTGTCAGCATATTTAGTACTTAGTCCTGGTATCCAGTATGTATTAATCAAAGTATAATACTTCCTATTGATTTCCAAAATAACCATGCTTAGCATCCCATCTTTATCTGAAATTGTATCTATAATATTTGGCATAGTATAAATACTTTTTCCATAGAATAAGAGTGTCCCTTCTCTTAGTCTTAAAACATGAATCAGCCAGAATGGTATAGCCATTAAATGAGTATTTTTGTAGGTCTTTTTAAATGTATGAGTTTCCTGTAAAAACAGGATCTCGGCTTTATGCATTTTGATATATTTAAGCAAATCAGCTCTTTTGACATTATTGTTCAAACCATTAATATTTAATGATAAACATTTATAAGTCATTGACTGTAATGTGTATGTTGTTACTTACTGAAAGACCTTTCTTCTGTGTTGACTTGAAATCTACTGAAAACTTACTTATCATGGATGTATAACGTGTCTTAAGTACCACATTCAAAAACCCAAAACTATTTACAAACACATACATGAAACATAACGTTTCTGGTTTAGTTACAAACTTAACTAAACTATCCATCCACCATCTCTCCAATGTCAAAAGACACAAATTATCCATCTCTGTTTAGAATAAGGTATAAAAACAAAAAAGAAAAGCATTATGAAAGCAACTAAAGAAATCTGAGTCCATGAAATATACATTAAAATGAGAGTGTCCAATATAACTGAAGCTATATGAATATGTCACATATAATAATAGCACCTCTGATAAGTAGATATGCCAGAAATACACATCAGATCAAAGTATGTATATACATTAGAAGCTGAAGGTTAAGAAGATTGTCAATATTTCCAAGACTTTTCAAGAAACATCAGATGCTTGAACCATTTTGTCAGTCAGTTATCTAACATTTTTCATGTAAGGATCTGTCAAATATATATATAACACTTATTACAAAAAAAAAAGCCTCACAACCCTCTGTTTAGTTATTAAAGGTTTAGTTATATAACATAAGTCCAATGTTAATATGCACAATGAGTATTCTAATGAACTCCTAGTTCATTTGATGTCATTTAGTTACTGAAAGTGCCAATGAATCTGCAGAATGTATGCATCTATAAAAGAACATAGGTATTTTCAAAGGAGTTAAACACTTTTATCAGAAATAATTATTTACCATTTAAAGTATCTAAGTGAAGGGTAACAGAATTTCAAGATAAAATAATTCTAAATACAGCCATTTAACAAGTTCAAAAGGTCAAGTGATGCTTTCACTGTTGTTTCCTCAAGATGCAGCTTCATAAACTTGTTAAAAAGTATCTAAATAGTCTCATGGACAGTAGAGGTTGTCTCTAGTGAGGAAAAAGCATTTTCGGCGGGAAATCAAATCTTGAAGCTTCTAGAGTTTACAGAATGTAAAAAAAAAAAAAACACCCAAGCTGCCTTGTCAGTGCATGTCATGAATCTCCACAATGACAACAGTCACACAGACCACGAGTTTGCTCACAATACATCAACATCATGAAAAAATTAACCCTTTCACATAAAACAGCTATTTAGAAGTAACAACAGCTGCCTCAAATCAGAAATCATTTTATAACATTTCAATCATTTACCCACCAATTAATCAGACCAGAGGGGGGAAAAATTAGTGTATATATATATATATATATATATATATATATATATATATATATATATATATATATATATATATCTTATATTTAGCCATTTATAAAACACCATTAATGTACTGTATTATTGTTTATATGTGTCTAAACAAAGAGTCTAAAACATCTAGTTAGAAACACTAATCAGAAGCATATTGTTACCCCACCACTGACCCACTAGAAAAATGCACTTTGGTATTAAGTCAAATTATACTATTACTGAAGAATTAGAAGACATATATCATTTGTACCTATTTAAAAGAGAAAAGTATGTAAAGTACTTATAGTAGGGAAAAGAGAAAAAAGGAACATAGACTGTGGTGGTGGTGCTGCGGTAGCGTTGTCGCCTCGTAGCAAGACATTGTCCCGTTCGATTCTCAGCTAGAGCGTCTCCTGTGTGGAGGCATACGTGAATGGGGCATGCCTTCGTTGAAGGTTGTGCATCAGGGCTGGTAACCCGGTACGTAAAAATCCACTACCAATCATTAGCGGACCAGAGTTCTGCTGTGGCGACCCCTAATCGGGAAAAGCCAAAAGACACAAACAAACAAGTAACAAAAAGGAAAAGGAAGAAAGAAAGAGAGAGAGAGAAAGAGAGAAAACATTATTTAAATACTTAGTACTATATGTAATTAGAAGAAGTAGCTATAGAAAGGAAAAGAGAAAGTTAATAATAAAGATGATTCACATTACCTTACAGTATAGAGATTTTCCAGAATCAAATACATTATGATTCATAAAACAAAGCATTTAAAATTAGAAGGAATTTATTCATTTGTCCTTTAGTTTCATAGTTTTTTTTGCTCCTTCCTTCACAGACCATCCATTTTTTGTTGCCTGTCTCTTCAAACTCTGGGATGACCATTCCATTTCTTCTATGTCCGACAGTATTTTCTTCTTTTGGATAAATTATTCTGCTTCTTGTAGGGAATCAAAGATCTTCACTCTTTCTGGCAAGGTGATTTTTATTCTTGCAGGAAAAATAATTTGAGCTTTAATATTGGCTTTATTCAAGGACTTAATTAGAGGAACACATTCTTTTCTTCTGGATATGACTGTAGAGGTGTAGTCATTGTCAAAACTAATAACTTTTTAACCCATTTTGATAAGAGAATTAGTCCAAGCTGATTTCAGCACTAAGTCCTTGTCTTGTGAGGAAAGAAATCTAACTATTATAGACCTGGGGTTAGATGAACTCAGAGACTTAGTTGGATTTGCCAGGGAGCGATGAGCCCTCTCAATTCCAAAAGAAAGGGATTCAGGCATGTTTATTGCTGATGAAAACCACTTATTGAGGAATTGAATCATGTTAGCACCCTCTTCTTTCTCAGGAATTCCATATGTTCTTATGTTATTCCTCCTTGATCTGCTTTCAAGGTCTTCCAGTTTCTCAGTCAGCTTGGTGTTTTGTTTCAGAAGAAATTCATTATGATGTTCATCTTCTGTCACTCTAGTATCCAGGCGTTTATATCAGATTATTGAAAGATGAAAATAGTGAATGCTATTTCATTGAACCTAAAATATCTAAACCACATACTATTGAACATTCAGAACAGCAAATGTTTTCCTTGGGAAAAAATTTGCTATTCCGAAACACATACACACAACGCAAGCACACCTAAAAAACATCAATACACACACATACACTTATAATCCTACAACTAACCTGACAGTAAACTATACATACACTACTATCTAGCCACTTACCTTAACCCAAACCCTAACCCTAAGGTCCGTCACTATTGTACAATCACCTAACCTGCGCACTAACGCTAACTCACTTAACCCGCCCCTAAACCTAATTCACCTAACCCACACCCTTACCCTAACTCACCTAACCCGTGCCCTAATCCTAACAACCACACAATCACACACTTACCTGAACCTGACCCATAAATCTCCACCACAGCGTTGAAAATAGCAATGCCACAGAACCAGCTAACCGAATTCTTTCCCTAGGAAAGAATTCGGTGTTCTGCAGCTTCGCTGTTTTTAGCATTCGATTAAAACAGGTCGATATTAGAACATTCAAAATTTTAAAACTTTGATGTTCTGATATAGACCTGTATCCAGATGAGTTACTGTTTCTTGTAAGGCAAGAATCTGTTCAGATTGTTTTTTTTTTACTATTCCATTTAGAAGTTCCAGTTGTTTACTGCATTCTTGTTTGATAATATCCATTTTGTTTTCAATTTTGTCCATTTTTAGTGACAGTTCTTGTAAGTTTGTTATTATAAGATGTAGTTCTTTCTTCACTGCACTCTCCTGCTGTGGGTTCTTCAAGTTGCTCATGTTGAGAACTCCAGTAGAAACTTTCTTGACAGGAATAATTAAAACATTCTCTTGATTATGTATTAATTTTTAGAAAATAATAAAGAATCTATGTTAATCTATCTTTTAGTATACTTTTAGTTAGATTTTTCTAAAAATTTAAGTATATTTCCTGTCAGGATATTAAAATCTAAGCAGAGCTATGGATTTCGGCTGCTATCAGACTGGCATCTTGGCTATGCCTCCTCTTATTGTTTTTCTTGTTGATAGTGAATTCACAAATATTCTTAAAACCAAGTCCCTTTCTGTAAATAACTAAGGGGCTGTTGCCAAGTATTTCCTTGATATCTTTATTTTCATTAAAATACTTCAATTTTTATTCAAGACTCACTTGATGTAGTTGTGATCTACAGAAAAAGAAGTGATAAAACTAGCTTTGTAGTTTGGTTTCTCACCCGTGTTCAAGGGATGGTATAAAACCTAGTTATAATGTCCCTTTGTTTCCTCAAATCTTCCCCATTAAGAATAGGGGTGAAGTAGTTGTTGCCCCTTTTCCTCACCACTTCATTCATAGAGCAGTCAATAAAACCTTCTGGATATCCCCTTTTTAAAAACATTTCTTTTAAATTCAGTCGTAACCAAGAGAATAAATACACCCACCAAAGCAAATGTCTCTCCACTGTTTTGAAAAAAGTCTATAATAAATCCAAACACGATGAACGGGGAGAGGCAACCAGTCGGCTCACTCAAATAATCCAGTCTTGTTCATATACGTGTAAAAGTTATTTTATTATGTGCACAGGTAAGTGCTTTCACCAAAGCTTCTTCAGACCTTAAAAACTTCCCGCCAAACAAACATTTCCTTTTATACTGATCATATGACTATGCATCAATTAAACCATTAACTTCCTTAGAAAAACATTCACCATTTATCCATACTAAAAACGTTCAAATATTAATACAACTCTGAAATCAGACCATAAAACCAATGGCACTTTTTACTTTCCAAACTCATAAAAATCACAGATCGCTGTGTTAAGAGAATCAGTTAAAATGTATCAGTCATTGTTGAACGTTTGTGAGTGGAATATATTGTATCTAATACCTATCAATAATTTCTGTCTATTTCATAATACTTTTAGTATTACTTTGATCAATGTTATCGTTCTGACATAATTTACTAAAATAAAAACTGTATATACAGTCAATAATTTACCATTAAATAATCAAGTGCGACATTATGATGTTATAGCTAGTCTTGCTGGGCAATGTTGCTGCCCAACTTGGCTGCTATTTCATTATTATGCATCAGATATCATCACTGATGCTACAATGAGTTATCTCCATTAATTCACATGTATACATATATGTATGCTTATTTTCACTCGCTCTATTCACTAAAAAACAAGTAAAAACAGTGTATAATAAATATTTATGCAACTACATATATTATTTAACTCACTATCCCTCTTACATATATGATTTTTACTATATAATCATTTGCCTGATTATTTATTATCTACGGCCTTCATTAAAATGCCGTATAGCTTATAAGAAATATATCAGTCATTTATTTCCAACTGTCATATAAATGTTTATTAGATAATTAGACAGCCCAGAAATGAAGATGGGTTTTATTATTCGAAATATCTTTATCATGAAGCTACTGTCTTGAAATGCTTGTTAAATAATCAGCCGGACTTTGTACTTTCAAAAGGCTAACTATATATACTAACCATTTTAATACTAACGGACACTATACTTGATAGTTAACCCAATGAAAAGGATATGTTCCGGGAATACTACAAATTTATCTAAATAACTGTTTAATAAAGGCCCACATATATCCAGGTTATATAACCATGAATATTAATGTGCTTTAACATCCATGAGACAATCAAACCTAATGTATTGATGTGAAAATATATGTATTGTAATCATATGGATTATGAAAGCCATATATATATATATATATATATATATATATATATATATATATATATATAAAGTTAGATATACATAAAAAAGTTATAATGACTATTAGATGTAAACTACATAGAAACTAGCTAACATTGACCTTTGTTAAAGAACACAAAAGCAACTAAGTATTCCAAAGCCATAAATACGAACATATGTCTACAGTCTTCCAAAAAAATACTTCATGTTGTACAATTTTGTAATTATTTTGCTTAAAGGGTGTTTTAGGAATTATATTAAAATTGTTGAGAAAGAGATGACTAGAAGCTTTACAAAAGTATTCTCAAAAAACAACTTTTAAAGCATGTAAATAAACATAGAATTAACACTTAACATATTTTCTCTATACCAATCAAAATTGTTCAGCTTATGTATGTTGGTAAGAATGCAATAATTGCTCTATTGCCACTCTATATAACCTAATACTGTATCTAGTATGTTCATACTTTAATGGTAAATGAATCTCACTCTGAAAAGAGTTACTACTACTTTTTGATAGTTACCATTCTGTTCCTAAGAATTGGTTTGGTGGTTGTTCTTTCATTTAGGCCCTTGCCTTTATCTGCTCTAAGTTTAATTATCCAGTTGACCTCTTTGTTTTCTGTAGCATTTCTAATATTTCCTTCCCGTATCCTGGGCATATACACATCTATCACCTTAAATTTAAAAGTATGGTCTTGACCTTCCATATGCACATGTTTCGCTAAGGCATTATTTTCATAATTTATTCTTATAGCATGTAAATGCTCTCTAATTCTATTTCGAAATTTCCAATCGGTTTTACCTACATAGAACAATAAACATTTCTGACAGGTAGCTAAGTATACTACATGCAAAGTATTGCAGTCTGCTTGGACTTTAAAGTGATAACTGGTTCCAGAGTCTGGATGTATAAACTCTGAGCTCTCATCTACATATGGGCAATATCTACAACCACCACATGGTATAGTCCCGTTATATTCATTGGTACTATAGTCTCTTGTTTGGTGACATAGTAACCTTTTGAGGTTTGGTTTATTCTTAAATAGGTACCTTGGTTTTGGCCCTACTATCTTCCTTATATCTTCGTCTGTGGTTAGAATACACCAATGTTGCTGAATTATTTTCTTTATATTTTGATTATCTACTGTATGAAACATAGGTATTCGTAAACCCTGGTTTTCATTAATAGATTTCTTTCTCGTTACTATAGTATCTGAAAAATAGGGTGCTGCCCTATTTAATCTCATAGTATTCATATCTCGTAGACTTTCGTCTATGTCCATGCCTTTATAACCAGGTTTAACTAGTCTATTTCTGAATAAGCCAATTTCCTCATTGTATCTCTCTTCTGTAGCATTTAGTCTGGATATTCTCATAGCTTGTCCTTTAATTATATTATTAAATACATATTGTGGGTGCATACTTTGTCTATGAAGTATTACATTCTTATAGCATTTCTTCCTATACACTCCTGTGTTAATATAAATATCCATTACCCTTTCAACATATACATCTAGATACTCTACTTTGGTATATGAGATATTAGAGGAAAATTTTAAGCAATCAGTCATTCTATTCATTTTTGAGATGCTTTCATATAATTTTTGTTCCTCTCCTTCTCAAATGAGGAAGACATCATCTACAAAACGACGATAAAACATCACATGATCTTTAAACCAGGTTTCTTGGAATAGGTATTCTTCTTCCCACAAAGCTAAAAACATGTTGGCGTAGCTATTGGCACATGAAGTGCCCATAGCTATGCCTTCACGTTGAATATAGATGGTGTTAAAGAAAACAAAGACATTATTCATGAGCACCAACTCTAAAAATAAGCCTATAAGTTGAATATTAAATTCACTATATTCACTATGTTTAATTAAATATCTTTTTATGTATTCTATACCTAAATCGTTCAGGATGATTGTAAATAATGATTGAATATCCAAAGTGGCAAACAACATGTTAGTATGCAAAGGACTGGTACTAGTATGTTCATAAAGATCCATAAGAAACTGTTTTGTATCCTTCAACACCACCTTATTATTGTTCAGCACAGGTCTAAGATGTTTCTCTATATAAAGTGAGAATGTTTCTGTACACCATCCTCTCCCAGAGACTATTGGTCTCATGGGAGGATTTGTCAGATTTTTAGGTACCTTAGGTATACCTTGTATCTCAGATATCAATGGATGTTCTACCTCTAAGAATTTTGCTAATTCATGAGTTATCCTATTACTACTGCTTAACTCTCGTAGAGTTTGGGTTATATTTATTTTTATTTTCTCAACAACTCTTTTATCTATGACAGTATAATAGTGTGTGTCTTTTAACATGCCTTCCATCACTTTTATGTATTCTATCTTGTCCATTACGACCATTGGCCCTCCCTTATCTGCTGGTTTAAAGACTATAGTATGGTCTCTCTGTAGTCTCTGTAAGGCTTTCCTTTCATTGTAGTTCAAATTGAACCTCGATTTAATATGGCCCTGTTTGTATTTCTCATTATACAGACTATGTACGTCTTCCTCTACTAAATTATAAAATGCCTCTACCACTGGATGATTAATCGGGACAAACTTGACTTGGTTTTGAAAAAGGGTAACTATTACCACTTGCATGATTTCTATATAAAAATTTCAATATAATATTTCTGATATATAATTTAATATCTATCAAAACATCTGTAAATTGAATCTTACTAGTGGGAATAAAATTCAACCCTTTATTAAGTACATTAATTTCATAATTGTCCAAATTATATATCAGAAATATTATGTTGAAATTTTTATATAGAAATCATGCAAGTGGTGATATTTACCCTTTTTCAAAACCAAGTCAGTTTGTCCCGATTAATCATCCATTGGTAGAGGCATTTTATAATTTAGTAGAGGAAGACGTACATAGTCTGTATAATGAGAAATACAAACAGGGCCATATTAAATCGAGGTTCAATTTGAACTACAATGAAAGGAAAGCCTTACAGAGACTAGAGAGAGACCATACTATAGTCTTTAGACCAGCAGATAAGGGATGACCACTGGTCGTAATGGACAAGATAGAATACACAAAAGTGATGGAAGGTATGTTGAAAGACACACGCTATTATAGTGCCATAGATAAAAGAGTAGTTGTGAAAATAAAAATAAATATAACCCAAACTCTACGAGAGTTAAGCAGTAGTAACAGGATAACTCATGAATTAGCAAAATTCTTAGAGGTAGAACATCCATTGATACCTGAGATACAAGGTATACCTAAGGTACATAAAAATCTGGCAAATCCTCCCATGGGACCAATAGTCTCTGGGAGAGGATGGTGTACAGAAACATTCTCACTTTATATAGAGAAACAACTTAGACCTGTGCTGAACAATAATAAGGTGGTGTAGAAGAATACAAAACAGTTTCTTATGGATCTTTATGAACATACTAGTACCACTCCTTTGCAAACTAACATGTTGTTTGCCACTTTGGATATTCAATCATTATTTACAATCATCCCGAACGATTTAGGTATAGAATACATAAAAAGGTATTTAATTAAACATAGTGAATATAGTGAATCTAATATTCAACTTATAGGCTTATTTTTAGAGTTGGTGCTCATGAATAATGTCTTTGTTTTCTTTAACACCATCTATATTCAACGTGAAGGCGTAGCTATGGGCACTTCATGTGCCAATAACTACGCCAACATGTTTTTAGCTTTGTGGGA
The DNA here is from genome assembly GCF_019279795.1 of Protopterus annectens. Taxonomy (NCBI): domain Eukaryota; kingdom Metazoa; phylum Chordata; order Ceratodontiformes; family Protopteridae; genus Protopterus; species Protopterus annectens. The sequence continues at coordinate 117,461,508 of NC_056732.1, forward strand.
AGAAGAATACCTATTCCAAGAAACCTGGTTTAAAGATCATGTGATGTTTTATTGTCGTTTTGTAGACGATGTCTTCCTCATTTGGGAAGAGGAGGAACAAAAGTTATATGAAAGCATCTCAAAAATGAATAAAATGACTGACTGCTTAAAATTTTCCTCTAATATCTCATATACCAAAGTAGAGTATCTAGATGTATATATTGAAAGGGTAATGGATATTTATATTAACACAGAAGTGTATAAGAAGAAATGCTATAAGAATACAATACTTCATAGACAAAGTATGCACCCACAATATGTATTTAATAATATAATTAAAGGACAAGCTATGATAATATCCAGACTAAATGCTACAGAAGAGGGATACAATGAGGAAATTGGCTTATTCAGAAATAGACTAGTTAAATGTGGTTAGAAAGGCATGGACATAGACGAAAGTCTACGAGATATGAATACTATGAGATTAAATAGGGCAGCACCCTATTTTTCAGATACTATAGTAATGAGAAAGAAATCTATTAATGAAAACCAGGGTTTACAAATACCTATGTTTCATACAGTAGATAATCAAAATATAAAGAAAATAATTCAGCAACATTGGCATATTCTAACCACAGACGAAGATATAAGGAAGATAGTAGGGCCAAAACCAAGGTACCTATTTAAGAATAAACCAAACCTCAAAAGGTTACTATGTCACCAAACAAGAGACTATAGTACCAATGAATATAACGGGACTATACCATGTGGTGGTTGTAGATATTGCCCATATGTAGATGAGAGCTCAGAGTTTATACATCCAGACTCTGGAACCAGTTATCACTTTAAAGTCCAAGCAGACTGCAATACTTTGCATGTAGTATACTTAGCTACCTGTCAGAAATGTTTATCGTTCTATGTAGGTAAAACTGATCGGAAATTTCGAAATAGAATTAGAGAGCATTTATATGCTATAAGAATAAATTATGAAAATAATGCCTTAGCGAAACATGTGCATATGGAAGGTCAACACCATACTTTTAAATTTAAGGTGATAGATGTGTATATGCCCAGGATATTGGAAGGAAATATTAGAAATGCTACAGAAAACAAAGAGGTCAACTGGATAATTAAACTTAGAGCAGAAAAAGGCAAGGGCCTAAATGAAAGAGCAACAATCAAACCAATTCTTAGGAACAGAAGGGTAACTATCAAAAAGTAGTAGTAACTCTTTTCAGAGTGAGATTCATTTACCATTAAAGTACGAACATACTAGATACAGTATTAGGTTACATAGAGTGGCAATAGAGCAATTATTGCATTCTTACCAACATACATAAGTTGAACAATTTTGATTGGTATAGAGAAAATATGTTAAGTGTTAATTCTATGTTTATTTACATGCTTTAAAAGTTGGTTTTTGAGAATACTTTTGTAAAGCTTCTTGTCATCTCTTTCTCAACAATTTTAATATAATTCCTAAAACACCCTTTGAGCAAAATAATTACAAAATTGTACAACATGAAGTATTTTGTTGGAAGACTGTAGTCATATGCTAGTATTTATGGCTTTGGAATACTTAGTCAGTTGCTTTTGTGTCCTTTAACAAAGGTCAATATTAGCTAGTTTCTATGTAGTTTACATCTAATAGTCATTATAACTTTTTTATGTATATCTAACTTTTTTATATATATCTGGCTTCATAATCCATATGATTACAATACATATATTTTCACATCAATACATTAGGTTTGATTGTCTCATGGATATTAAAGCACATTAATATTCATGGTTATATAACCTGGATATATATGGGCCTTTATGAAACAGTTATTTAGATAAATTTGTAGTATTCCCAGAACATATCCTTCTTATTGGGTTAACTATCAAGTATAGTGTCCGTTAGTATTAAAATGTTTTTTATATATAGTTAGCCCTTTGAAAGTACAAAGTCCAGTTTATTATTTAACAAGTATTTCAAGACAGTAGCTTCATGATAAAGATATTTCGTATATTAAAACCCATCTTCATTTCTGGGCTGTCTAATTATCTAATAAACATTTATATGACAGTTGGAAATAAATGACTGATATATTTCTTATAAGCTATACGGCATTTTAATGATGGCCGTAGATAATAAATAATCAGGCAAATGATTATATAGTAAAAATCATATATGTAAGAGGGATAGTGAGTTAAATAATATATGTAGTTGCATAAATATTTATTACACACTGTTTTTACTTGTTTTTTAGTGAACAGAGCGAGTGAAAATAAGCATACATATATGTATACATGTGGATTAATGGAGAGCGATAACTCATTGTAGCATCGGTGATGATATCTGATGCATAATAATGAAATAGCAGCCAAGCTGGCAGCAACGTTGCCCAGCAAGACTAGCTATAACATCATAATGTCACACTTGCTTATTTAATGGTAAATTATTGACTGTATATGCAGTTTATATTTTAGTAAATTATGTCAGACCAATAACATTGATCAAAGTAATACTAAAAGTATTATGAAATAGACAGAAATTATTGATAGGTATTTGATACAATATATTCCACTCACGAACGTTCAACAATGACTGATACATTTTAACTGATTCTCTTAACACAGCGAACTGTGATTTTTGTGAGTTTGGAAAGTAAAAAGTGACATTGGTTTTATGGTCTGAATTCAGAGTTGTATTAATATTTGAACGTTTTTAGTAGGGATAAATGATGAATGTTTTTTTAAGGAAGTTAATGGTTTAATTGATGCATAGTCATATGATCAGTATAAAAGGAAATGTTTGTTTGGCGGGAAGTTTTTAAGGTCTGAAGAAGCTTTTGTGAAAGCACTTAGCTGTGCACATAATAAAAGAACTTTTATACGTATATGAACAAGACTGGATTATTTGATTGAGCTGACTGGTTGCCTCTCCCCGTTCATCGTGTTTGGATTTCTTTTAAATTTTTGCACTCATCCAGAAAGTCAGAAAAACCTGAAACCATAGGTGCTGCTCTAACAAACTGGCCTTTTACTACAGCTTTTTTCTGTGCTACAGGATGTGAGCTGGAATAGTGCAAAAAGGAATTAGAGTAAGTCGGTTTTCTATACATTTTGAAAATAATTTTCTTACTGTTGTAATCCATTGTCAATTTTACATCCAGGTAAGAAATTTTATCAACACCTATGTCATGAGTGAAGTTCAAGAATTCAGTGGCATTGTTTAAATATTCTAGGAATGCTGGAATATTATTGATGTCATCTATACATGCAATAAATATATCATCCATGTACCTCGTATAGAGACACCATGATTCCTTATACATACTGTTCAGGGCAAATTTGTTTTCCCATTCTGTCATAACTCCACTGACATATAGGCACCCTAGCCAACCCTTTCTCCTGAAGAAAAAAATGATTTTCAAAATAGATGTTATTATTCTGTAATACCAGTTCTAAAAGCACAACCAGCAGGTTAATCCTCTATTGAGGTAAAGCACTGTTGTTACAAAGACATTCTGTAAACCGCTGGACCCCAGTGGTATGGGGAATGAAAGTAAACAAAGATTTCACATCATTGGTTAAAAAAAGCAGACCATCACTGAACTCAAGATTATTGCACTTGTTCCCAAGTGTCTTACACACATACTGAATGTTTTGCACTATGCCTTTACAATAACAATCCAATATTTTTTCCAAAGAGGAAGTAATGGAAAATATAGCTTCCACAATCAGACACATTGCTGGATTTTCCTTGTCCTTATGAATTTTTGGTACCCCAAATATTATGGGTACCTTGGGGTCTTTAAAATACAAAAAATGATATTGTTGAATAGTGATCTTTCCATGTCTCAACATGTCATACAATGCTGCATATATTTTAGCATGCTCAATATTTAACTCATTTCATGAAACTTGTCTATACATGTCTTCAAACAAAATGCTGTACATCTTGTTTTGTCCATAAGTACAACCCTTCCCTCTTGTCCGGTTTCATGCTTGTAATATAAGAGGATTTCAAAAAGTCAAACAAAGCTAATTCCTCCATTGTAATATTAGAACCTAGAAATCTGTTTTCTCATTGAAAAAAAAAAACTCTAAGATTTAACTTACACATTTTTTTCAAACACACTTAACAAGGGATGGAGGGGTAGGTTATATATGCTGGGTAGTTTTAAACTTGGATTTTGTACATCATTATTGTCAAATAAGACAGATTTACTTTACCAACAAACATTTTCAAGCCTGTTAGCTACTAGATTTGCCCTTTTAGCCATTAAAAAAAAGTAAAATCTTTCAAAAATAAGTCTGCATGTGCTTGTACTACTGGGCAGGAACTATGGTTAAAAAATCTGAAAATCACTTGTTTGATTAGTAACAACCTGGCAAAGTTCTGTAGTGTCCAAAAAGGTTGCGGCACAATTCATTGTTTCCAGTTTGGCCTCCTCTGGCTATTGTTCACCCATCTCAGCCTTGAGTACTGTGGGGGAAGAGGGTATTGTCATGGTGGCCATTGTCCCCTCTGTGCTTCTTGCTTGCCCTTCAACCTCTCAGAATGTTATAATGGAGGAAAACTCAAAGGAGTGTCCCCCAGAATCGGCTCTTGCTGCTGCTGGTTTATGACGTTAATACCAAAATGTTGTTTTCCTTCATATTGTTGAACATTATTGTAGGCTATGTTGTTGCCCCACTCTTGATAAGGGGGTGGGATGGAATAGGCCTTATTATGCATATACTATAGTCTATGCCTTTCAAGTTTACTAATTTTTCGTTCTTTTAGTTTTTCTATTTGTACATCAGTGGTGTGAAAAATATGAGAATAATGTACGTTATAATGTTCATAGTTAACATCTTCAGTGATTTTTCTGTTCAACACACTAATCTCCTCTACCAGTTCCTCAATAAATTTAGTGGTATGTTTGCCAATAAGTTCCATAAATTCGCAACCATGCCTATCAAACAACTGAAACAGTTCTTTATACAGTAGTGAGTTGTTTACTAGGCCAGTGGTATTTCCAGAGCCTCAGTCCTTATGGGACTCTTTTAGTTTTGAGGAACTCCATCAAATATGTATTGTCTAACTGCAGCTTCTGAATTTTTAGCAGCCTATGCTCAAAGTCATCCAGCCATTCCAATAGGGTGCTGTTGTCAAAGTGTGCATCATGAACTGCAAAGTCTATCTTCTTATGAAGCCATCCTTCAATTGTAGATACTACATGGTTCATAGGTTCATAGGTAAGTACTAGGTTATTGGCCCTAGGGCCTATATAAGCCTAGCCAAAAAGGTACCCCAGCTTTCGCCACCCAAGAAAATTATTTTCCTATGCCCCTGTTGAGCAGAGCCACAGAAGAGATCCCCAGGGTGAATTTCCTATTTCCCGTCTAATCATCAAGATTTTTCTTGAAGAGTGCTAATGAGGAGCTCTGTTTGACATGGATAAGTAGTCTGTTCCAGAGTATGGGAAGTCTCTGGGACAGGAATATATCCATCCAGCATGTTCTGTTTATTGTGGTGACAAGGTTTAGGTCCCTACAGTGTGTAGCTCGGAGGGATTTTGATTTCTTTAAGTGGAGCATGTCCAACAGCTCTGAGTTTGACATAGCTTTGTATGTTAGGCAGAGATTACCTCAGAGTAGGCGATATGCGATGGAGTAAAGCTGGAGTTGTTTGAGACTGTCTGCATAGGGCATCTGTTTGAGGCCATAATCCTCTTTGTGAGGTATTTCTGTGACCTCTCCAGTTGTTGTAGATGTCTTGTGAGGTACAAACCAAAAGGAGCACTGTACTCCATAATGGGTCTAATGAGTGATGAGTAGAGGGGAACAATGACCTCTTTTTTCTGGATGAGAAACCTTTTGTGATGAGGTGTGCCATGTAGAAGGATTTCCTGGCCACTGTGGCGATGTGATTATCAAAGGAGAGACTACTGTCCACCTGTGTCCCAAGGTCTCTTATCTCACTTTCAGTGTTAAGTAGACTACCACCTATGTGGTAGTTCATGGGTACAGAGTTTTTAACAAAGGGGATGACAGTGCACTTTTTGGCATTGAGCTTCAGGCCATGGCTTTGGCACCAGGCATCTGTCTCAGTGAGGCCCTATTGTAGGATTTCCACATCATTAGGAGTTTTGATTATGGCTCCTAGTTTGCAGTCATCAGCAAACTTCATTAGCCAAAGACCTTCTGTGTTAGCCTGTACTTCAGAGAAGTAGATACCAAACAGGAGAGGACCCAGGACTGAACCCTGTGGTACTCCACTTGTCATTGGTCTGAAGTCAGATTTGGAGTGTGCTACTTTCACAGTGTTTTCACAGTACTTTCACATGGTTGCTGTTATGATGAAAAATAAGTGGTACATTACCATTTTCATTGTCATGACCTCCATTTGTACCAGAGGCCAATGTTGTTTTCGATCTCTCAGTGTTAAAAATAGGATAGACACCAACTGGTCCTCTCCCATTCTTGTTCTCACAAACATTTGGAAAGAATCGAGTCTTTGAGATAATTGTTGTACCAGTAACATTAAATTATTCACTGAACAGTTTAGTTCTTCAACATCTGGGTCAGTAAACAATGACTGTGAATTTCTAGGACCACCTGCAGCCATCTCAAACACAAAAACTGCATGAGCTTGTAAAAGAAACAAAAATCAAACTTTAAAATATAAGAAGGCATGGAAGCCAGTGCAGGACACACCATGTTTAATATAAAGTATAAACAGATAAGCGCTTTTGTCCTTACATAATAAAAATACTTCTTCAGATAAAAAAAAAAAAAAAAATACAAGAACAGAGTATTTAAACTCCAGACCCCATTGAGACAACTACAGTTGCAAACATTATACATCACTTAATATATCCAGTCCATACCACTCAACTATACAGATTTTCGCAGAATGTCCAGATTTTTGCTTTTTGGTAAATTCCTCCTAAATTCAGCACCTGTCTGGCAAATAGCTTGGGATTGAAGCCATTAAATAATGACAAATATTTGAGTTTAAGACTCCACATCCTTCGGAAAATTCATGCTAATGCAAAACCTATTGTTCTATCAACTTTCTAAGTTTGTAAGAGCAATATTTAAAATCTGTCTCTATTTGTCCCTCATCATTTTACGCTTTGTCCAGATTTTTTGCTCTAAGAGGTTGAGAAGTATGACCTAGTCATTGTCAATTAAGTATTACATAGCTCATTCAAATACTGCCTTCTTTTATACCTCATTTCTCCTCTGCATATAATGTTCCCACTATTCCCATTTTCCTATGTAGTTTGCTCCTTTCCTTTTCTAAAGATCCCAATTTCAGTTGCTTTATCTCTGTTACTATATTCACTACTTCTAGTAAAGTTGGTTTAGACTGTGATTTCCATTTTCTAGTAATTGTTTTTTTAGCAGCCACTATAATTAGACCCGACTAGACATTACTATGTCTAGGCAATTCCAATTCTGTATCATAGCTTAAAAAGATAATTTCCTTAGTTACACCAGTTTGCTCACACAGCATCTCCTTGGTGATGGTAGAGTGCTGTTCAGTGATAGGTTGATACCAGCCTGAAACACATAGTCTGAGTGCTTCATAATGTCTCTCTTAATATAGTCCAGGGAGATACATCTCAGGTCATTTTCTCCCACATGGACTATGACTGAGCCATACTGGTACTTGTGGTTCAGTGACCTGAGTGCACGAGTGACTTGGCAGATCTTGGCACCTGATAGGCAACTGACTGTGATTTTCTTCTTGTTGAGCTTGGTGAGTGGGGCATACATATGTCTCAAAATGGATTCTGCTATGAATAGAGTATTAGGCAGTGTGTTGGCTTGCCTTATGGTCTTTGTAATTGAGGCTTCATGGTATGTGGCTATGTGTGTGGTGTTGGGTGTTATTTTGGTAGAGTGATTTTGGGTTTGCTTTGGATAACTGATGCAGGTTGAGTGTCTGGGAGGTTTTTATGGATTAGAAAGATTGTTTTTTAGTGCCTCAGCATTTGTTGATCTGTATGTCAGGTGCATACCATGTGTGGTGAATGCAGTGTGTGTTTTACTGACAACCTGATTATGATTTTGAGTTCTTGTATGCAAGAGTCTTGCCTCCATTGACATTGTGTAATGACATCTCTCACATACTCTATCATATGGAGTGCTGAAATACATAATGTTCGTTTGGAAGGGCTATCTGCCTTGCCACAGAGAGTGCAAGAAAAACTATATGCCACCTATATTATTAATTCTAACATAAAAAAAGTTGAAAAGATACTGCCAAACAATTGAGGGGTGATACCAGTATTATTGAAGGAAGAGTAAAAGAAGCCTTAAAAAGCATGGGATGAAAGTGGAACATTACAAAAAAAGCTGTTAGTAACAACAAAAAAGACTGAAATAGTAAAAAATTCTAACAGTGTACTGGGAAATACAGAAAGTTTTTAATAATGTAGAGCTGAAATCTCAGAGAGTATCATCATTATGGTTTGAAATGGATACAGATAATTACTAAGGAACCAAATTTGAAAATTATGATCAATGGGTGCTTGTCTAAAGATTTCAGCTTTAGTAGGGGAAGCAAGCAGAACTACTGTTTTTCTTAGTGATGGAATTGTAGAAAAACAGGGTGAATGACATACTTATTTAAGAGGGGAAAAGAAGGGGTAGCTTTCTCAAATACCTGCATGTTGCTAACAAATGGTGATAGGAACCACTGTGGAGAGCTGTAGAAGGCTTTCAAGAAGCCTGAAAAGTATTAGGTTTTAAGGATGCTTTAGAAAAAGTTGGCAGTGATTAGAGAGAGTCTGTAATGGGTAGAGTTATACATGCACCATAGACAATAGCCTTCAGATATTTAGGGTTAAGGTTGTTGAGGGCAACATAAGGATGAGCTATGAGGGCTTGCTAAAAGAAGTACAAAACTTTGCAACATGGCTAGATGAAGATATGCTTAAATTTGTTTGGAATATGACAGTGGTAAAGCAAGTTATACATTCCAGAGTTATTTATGGGATGAAGCACATCCCCATATATTGAGAAATGGTATGATACAGATGGACAGTAAGAAAAATGTAGGGATTGATGTCAGGGCAAGAATAAGGGAATGGACTGTGGCATGGATCAATAGTACAATGCTGAAAGGGATAATGTTGTGAATAAGGAAAGTAACTAGTAGACTGCCATAGGTGTCAGTCAGTTCTGGTCAAATACTCTCCATTCTGACATATCTCATGTGGTTGGGAATGGATCTTTCTGAGCAAGAACAGTGGGGGCAAACAAGGGGCACATGCCAGAGTGAGTGGTGGAGAAAGATTCTGTGGAAGCTTTAAAGAGGCATGTGACAAGTGGAGAAAGGTAGTGAGAGGATAGAAACGGAAAAGAGGTAAAATCTTGAAAGTACTTAAAGGGCAGACTCAAGTTGATTGTTGCACACACACACACACACACACACACACACACACACACACACACACACACACACACACACACACACACACACACAACACATGTACAGGCACACACAGAGCATACAGTGTAAGGCATTAACCTCCTGCCCCATCTCTAACTTTAGTCTTTATTACACTGATGTGAAGTGGTTGACATCTTCTTCAGCAAGTAATATCTATACATTAATACTCTGCTGGAGAACATTCATTCTGTAATAGGGTGTCAATATACCATTTGCCCATTTTCTAACTGAAACTAATTCACAGAGGTTGTTTGCCTCAGATGGTTTAAAGAAAAGGGGTTGAGGCCAGGTAAATATTTGATGTGTAGGAAGACTGACACAGGAATATTTTTTCAGGTTCAACAAATTGTTAGTCGACAAATAGTTTTTTTGATCAAGTTATATAGACCACCTTCTTATTACTAACCTTGTATTGCAAATGCAGCATTTTATACAATGGCAATAAAGCCAAGCATCTATGTGGGGTCTTTGCCCCTGACCCCCCCCCCCCACCACCACCACCATTGCAGTCATTTTGCCTCATTTACTCCTTTCTTACACTAAGTCTGCAGTTCTGTAATGGTAACATAAAAGTAATATGGACTTCAGGAAAGGGCTTTTTTTTAATTAAAATTTGACAAAGAACATTTTCAATAAAACATTACATGTAGTCCACTAGGTATGTGAAATGAATTTGCTTGTAATGAATGTCTCATTTCAGCTATTCTTTATAGCACCTAATATAAAATGAAATCCACCCAAACAGCATAAATGTTGTTTCATTTACTGACTGTCTTAATTTTCCAATAACTTCTGAATTCTACATTCATATTTTCAGATTTATTGTTCATACTCTCATTTTCTCATTTGTGTACTGAATCACAAAGTGCAAGTCTGTCAGTGCACTAAATGTTGGGACAGTGAAGAAACAACAGTGAGTGCAATATAAAATGATGCAAGACAGTGTCAGTGGGACAACAGGTAGCACGTTTACCTTTGTTGCAGAAGGCTGTGGGCTGTTTTCCCATACCAGGTAGATCAACAGCTGACAATGTAATGCAGCATAAGTGGGGTACTGCATGAGTGTGATGTCCTTTGGATGAGATGTTAAACCGAGGCTCCATCTGTCTGAGTTAGTGGTAACTCAGGTGGATGAGAAAGATCCATGGCACCTGTTGAAAAGAGTAGGGGTCCTTTATTTATACACAAAAATAATTATTATTTATAGCATATTTACCTATTTAAAAATATTTACAAATGCATATAGAGATATACAAATCTATTTGCACATATACATTTCTTTTACATTCATACTACATGTTCATTCCCTATTAAACCCAGTTTTTCCATAACCACCATCTGATTTTTCTTAACATTGTTGCTAAAATCCATTTACTATTAAACATAATTTTATTTATTCTTTCATTCCATATAACCCATTTGACATAAAATAACTTTTTATCTGTTCTTTTAATATATTCTTCACTTCTATTTTTATAATATTAATATTTAATCATATCCATGTTTAATTTATCCACTTTTCTTAAATCTTCAAAAATAATCTTCTTTACAGTGTTTTCCCATAACATTTGTACTCTTTTACATTGTAAAACACATGTTCTGTAATTTCTTCTTTTTGACAATGTAAACATATTATATCACTTTTCTTTTTCCATGACATATTTCCTTTTACTGGCAATTTATCTATTACCAGTTTCCACAAAACGTCTTGACATTCTACTTTCTGATTATACCATTTGGTCTTAGTTTTATAGCTTTAAATTTTCATCTGTTAGATTTTCCCATGGTTTTACATAGTAATGTTTATAATTACAGTCTTATGCCACATTTTTCTTTTTCTATATCATCATTTTTTTATTTTCCACAAAAATATTCTTCTTGGTAACATTGTATTTCTTAATTTATATACTCACTCTTTCTTCTCTTTTTCTCTTTTATGCCATACACTCAAATTTATCATACTTATAAATATCTTTCATTATCCACTTTAACACTTTGTACAAATTTAATGAAGCAGCATATAACACTGTATTAATTAACACTAAATGTCCTTTCTCTTTGTTTACATACAACACTCCTCTTTTTACTGGGTGTAATCTAGAACCCCACATAAATGAAAATATTATCTGCAATAATTAATTTTCAAATACTGTTGGCAACATAAATACACTTGCTAAGTATTCCATTTTCCCATCAGTACTTGATTTATAAAATAGGCCTTTTTACTGAATGATATTTTATATGTTCTCCAGGAAAATAAAGGTTTGTTTTATTTCTTCTATTGTTTTTTTTTTCTATTGAATTTTACTTACATGTTTATTTTCAAATGTTTTGCCTAACACAGAAATTTCATTCATTATAAATTATATACCCCTGTCTTTACTACATCACTTAAACCTTTACTTTTCTCTTTATTTAAAGACATACCTATCACTTCTAGACACTCATTTGTGCAAATTATTACTTATTTTATCCAAATTTAGTTTTTTTGTGATTATTATAATGTCATCTGCAGAAGTTAACAGAACTGGAATTCTTAACCCTTCAGGTATTATATACTCTGCCTTCTTCATTTTGTAATTTATTTCACATACTATGTTACTATCTCATTCATATCTAATGCAAAGAGTATACAACTCATTGGACATCCTGTCTTACACTACTACTCATATGTACCTCTTGGCTTAACCAGTCATTTACAAGTATTTTGACTTTATTACTGCTATATGCTGACATACATGTTTTCCTAATTTTCTCACTTATTTTATTATTACTCATATATATATATATATATATATATATATATATATATATATATATATATAGGGGTTCATGTCAAACCAACGACATGCTAAAATCGAAGTCACTACATCAAAGCGAAACCATCGACAGTTCAAAACATCGACAGTACATTTATCATAAGTACAGTGCTAACATGGGTCCTGCAAGGGGGAAGTAAAGGATATGATATGATACTGTACCCATACTACTTCCCCCTTGCAGGACCCATGTTAGCACTGTACTTACGTATAAATGTACTGTCGATGTTTTGAACTGTCGATGGTTTCGTTTCGATGTAGTGACTTTCGTTATTTTAGCATGTTGTTGGTTTGACATGAACCCATATATATATATATATATATATATATATATATATATATATATATATATATATATATATATATATATATATATATATATACATATATATATATATATATATATATATATTTATACTGTCTTAATATTTTCCATTTTTGTGTCAAATCTCTTTTGCATTAATTTCATACAGATATAATAATCATTACTATTCAATACTATTGAATACTCCAGTTTTTTCATTGTCTTCTGTCTTCATTCTTCCATATGAATGTAAATATGAGTATTTTACTATTTAATTCTTTATACATAAAACCTTAATTTAATCATTCATTCAAAATAATTTTTTTTTTTGCCAATTCCTTAAATTTTTATACATTTCATACCTTATTCCATCTGTTCCTGCAGCTGAATCTATATTTACGCATCCTAATACTTTATCTAGCTCATTTAAAGAAATCTCCTTTTCCAACTCTTTATTCTTTTTTTCTGTTAACTGTTTTTACTTTCCCATGTTTTTTTACTTCCATCTTTTTTAAACATTTTTTGTACATATTGTATTACATTATTCATGATCTTTTCCTAAGTTATTTCTATTTCTCATTTTGTTCTTTCTATTTCTCATTGTGCTACCATATTCCTTTACTAATATGCTTAAGTAACTTGATATTTCTCATTATCCTTGTAAGAAATATCTTTGAGTATATAATAATTAATTTATTTTTATTGATTTCATTCATACAGTTCTATTTCTTTGTCAAAGTACTTTCTATCCTTATGTTCTAAATCTTCCAATTCATTATTGCATGTTCTTTTATATTTTTCTCTCTACTTTTTTCACATAATATTGCCACTGTATTTTTTTTTATTTTTTTCCTTAAATATCCACCATTCAGACCATTTTTTATAAAATGTTCTCATAGTAATATAATCTTTCTATAACTGTTATTACTTGTTTCTTTCCTTCTTCATTCTATTCTTTCCAATTTATCCTTTTTATTCCTTTGCCTATTTTTATATATTCCTTGTTTTCCTTTATCTATAGCCATATTGCAAGATGATCAGAAAATCCTGTTTCAACTACCTCCCCATCTCCTATAACTAAACATTCTGATACTATAAAATAATCTATTTCAGTTCTATACATACCCCTTTTGTAAGTACGTGAATTTTTGTCCCTAAGTTTTAACTCACCACATCTTATAATTTCTGACTTTTTTCTTATATCATTTCCTTTCTTTTTACACTTTCCTCTTAAATAGCAGAGTCTCCTGTTATTATAGTATTTATATTTATAACTACATAGTCTAAATTCTGATGAAAAAAAGCTTTCCCTTTCTTTACAATTAGTATAAGTATATAATATTATAATTCTATATACTTGTTCTTTCAATTTTAAATCTACAATGGTTAGTCTTCCCATCTTGCTAAAGTTACATCTAATACTTTACTGTATTTCTACAGAATACATCTTTCATTTCCCAGATTCCAGATTCTTTCCTCCCCATAGTTTCTCTGTTTGTAATCTTTATTCATTTGTTAAAAATATTCTGTCTTCTGATATAATTAGATCTACATCACATATATTACACCACTCCAAAATCCCTATTCTTTTTATTATAGTCTTAATACTATTCACATTTACAGAAAGCACTCAAACATTTTCATTTTTTCTTTTCCTTAGATTCATAGTTTGATAATATAGCTAATTACTAAGCAAACTTCCTTAATAGGCCATTCAAAGCATAGCCCAGTTCTCCAAAAGTGAGAATAAAACACTGTGCATTGTGTATGTGAGTGAAACAACTTAAGCATTATACCAACCCCCAGTCATTAGCTGTATACATATTTTTTTCATCCATCTCCTTTCTTTTTTCTTTTGAGCTTATCTTCTTAAATATTCTTTTTCTGTCTTTTATCCTTTACCAATATAATTCTTTTTTCTTTTACTTCCTCACAATTTGTGTTTTCTTCATCACTTATTTCAGAAGATTCTTTGAAGTCCTCTTTTTTATTTGTTCTAGTCCTATTACTTCTATTTTTTTCTCTTTGCTCATTTTTTTCTTTCTTTTTCTTTTTCCTTACTCTTATTTTCATTTTTGTAATCCACCTATAAATGTCCAATTTTGTGACATTTATAACATTTCAATTCACATTTTTGCATCATGTCCCATTTCCCCACAAAAAAAAAAATGTTCTTTTGTCATGGCTACTTATCAAATGTCCTGCTTTTCTACAAAAATAGTTTTGGGTTGTCCCCAGTATTTTATGATAACCCTTTTCCTCTCCACATTTATCATGCTTGGTATATGTATAATTTTTTTCTCTTTCTATTTTTAGCACGGTTTTACAATCCCATCCATTAGTCTATAAACCCCTTTTGTCATAAACTTTTGCAATGTCAAGTACTTCTTTAAATAAAGTCTCTCTTTCCACCTCTGTTCAAAATTGTACGTGAATTTTTTTTTTATTTCCCTGTTAAATGCTTTTATCACAGGTTATAGTCTTTCTTTTTCATATTCTCCAAGAAAATTTTCCATTGAACAAAGAGTCTCAGATATAATGTCACAAAATGTCTCTTTGTTAATAAGAATAAATGCTCTTAAGTCACGTGCATTTACACCCAAAGGAGCCATTAAATTGTCCCAAAATTCATACCTGTCCATTTCTTTGTCTTCTTTTCTTTCAATTCTTACCACATACTTCCATTTTTCATTTTCTTCTGCCTTCTTTACTGCTACTCCCCTTCTTTTACTGTCTCTGCATATGTTTTCTTTTCCATCTCACCACTGTTTTTCATGTTTGTCTCTGCATCCTACTTTTGTATTTTCTCCATATTGTCCCCCCAGGAAACATCTCCTTCATTCTCTGGCTCACTCTGCATCACCATTTCTTGAAGTAAATCATCCTGCATTCCTCCAGACTGAAGGCTTGTAATTATATATCCATCATTTGCTGACTCCTCTCCATCAAACGGACTTCTTTGAAATGTCTCCTCAAAATACAGCCCACATTCTCTGGTCTTGATAGTTGTGTTTTCCTCCATTTCTCTCACCACTCCATTATCTCTTTCTCTCTCCATCTGCCTCTCTGTTTCACTGGGCTGCCTCTGCACTTGGAAAGGAAACAGGAACTGCTCCTGCAAAATGGGTCGCACTTGCAACAATGGCTAGTAGGGAACTTCCCCAATGCCTTGGCCAAATTTCTCCTAGTAGTATAAACACCACCTCGGGTCTACCCTGAAAAGAGACTACTAGCCTAGTGGGACTAACCCTGTTAACAAAGGATAAATAATAAATATCTGCCGTGAACTGATCTGGGCAAGGTTGGGCTATCAGCTCAAAGTCTGTTGGAGCTGGCTTGATGAAAAGAGGAATGAAAAGGCTTAAGCCTGCTCACCTCTCCTGGGTATGGAGGGGGAAGTTTGTGGACTGCATGTCTGGGCACACATTTTGTGGTAGACTCTGTCAGTGGATACTATGAAACACACATTAATACTATTAGCAAGGGGGCAGGGCTATAATTACATTGCGCATAAAGACATGAACCATATTTACAAGTCTACATCTATTTTATATTTATTTTATTTATATTTGTTTACTGAGGTAGTGCACTGATCAGTACTGACCAATTTCAGGCTCAGCCCGGGTAAAATACAAAACATTTTAGAAACAAAAATACAGAAATGCAAGCAATAACAGAGTAGTTCAGACTAATTACATAGAAAAACTGTGTATACACATTCTAGTGAACAAGCACAGTGCAATGTACAATCAAGCAGAGTGCAATGTACAACATCTACACTAGTTTCTAAAGTGGGTCAATATTCAGTGAATCCTGAGAGAGGAGAAGAGACTCAGAAAGGAGATAGGTTAGGTGATATGCCCTATGTTGAACCAGGAGCATTTGGCTTGGATGAAGAAATACTTTTGAGTTGCATTATGAATTTGGAATAGGTATTCATTTCCTTAACAACAATGGGAATAGCTTGCCAAAGAGTAGTTGCCTGAGAGGGAAAAGTATGTGCAGAGCTGTGGAGTTTGGTTCTACAGGTAAATAGAGCTGGTGTGGCTTTTGAATAGTCTCTTAGGTTGCATGAGGAGGTCAGTTCATGAAGTCTAACTGCAAGGAGAGTAAATGTGTCAAGATGGAGCAGTTTGTAGAGTTGGGATGCTAAAAGTAGGTTAGATCTTTGTTTTATAGGTAGCCATTTGTTTTTTTTTTTAGGGTGATACAGTGGTTCTCACAGAGAGGCGAGTTTGTAATGTACTGGCAGATGATGTTAGAGATAGTCTGGAGTGTGGCAATGTTTTTCTTGGAGGCTTTTTCTTGGAGGCAGAAGCAAATATTGAGAGCCCATATTCCAGATGAGAAAGAAGAACTCCTTTGCCAGTAGCTGCTCTGGCTGGTTGAGAGAGAAAGGGGGAGATCATTTTGGCCCAGAACAGGAGGGGGGGTATTTTGGCTCTCACTTTGTCTATGTGGAAATGGAAGTTTAGTGACTGATCAAGCCATAGTTCTGGGTATTTCAAGGTGAAGGTTGTCTCTATGGTATGGTTGTGTAGGTAAAAGATAGTTAAATAGGTGCTTTCTGAGTTTTCTTTGGAGTTCCAAAAAGTACAGTTTTAGTCTTCGTGGGATTGAGAAGTAGTTTATGATTAATAAGCCATTGGTGGAGCTCATGTAAGTTTGGCTGGAGCTGGCATTAAATGCTGGTGTGAGAGTGATCTGATCTGTAAATGATGATGTCACCAGTGTAGAGGATAAGTGGGAGATGGGGGAGGTTGCAAGGAAAGTTGATTATAAATATGAAGAAGAGGAGGGAGGCAAGAATGGATCCCTGTGGTACACCTTTGGTAATAGTTGCAGATTCTGATCAGGAAAATCCTATTTTTAACTCTAAAGTATCTGTCAGTGAGGAATTGTTTAAACCAGGAAGCGGCATCTGGACTGATTCAGATTTCAAGTCAGATGGTTTTGGAGAAGATAGTGGTTATGAGTTCAAATGCCTTGGTCAGAGCTATAAATTGGACACTTTTAAGGAGGCCACTATTAGAGTTGAGTAGGATGTCATCAATTAGGGGCCAAAGTGCTGTCATAGTACTTTGTCCTGGCCAGAATCCATGTTTTTTGGAGGCAAGCAGGTGGTACTGCTGGATATATTGAGAGAGAAAGAGAGAGTGTTGGCTATAAACTATCTTTTCAAGAGGTTTGCCCAGAACTGGGAGGCGGGATAATGGATGGAAGTAAGAGGTATCTTTTGGATTAGTTTGCTTTGGGAGTGGTTTAATTAGAACAGTTTTCCAAATCTGTGGTATGATACTTTGTGTGAGACATAGTTTATGTATGTGGATGAGAGGAAGACATAGATGTTCTCTTTAGTGATACATAAACCATGGGTTTATGCTGTAATCTAGGAGGGGTGTTAGTGGAAATATATTCAAGTCGAATAAAGACTATTTTAGGACATATACATTTGAAGTGGAAGGGGGGGTGAATGGTGGTGGGGTAAGTAATGCATGATCTGTGGGAGGTGTGGAGTTTATTGATGGGAGATTGCTACATTCTTTAAGGAAATATTCTAGAGAAAGTTGTGTTG
Source organism: Protopterus annectens (assembly GCF_019279795.1). Lineage (NCBI taxonomy): Eukaryota > Metazoa > Chordata > Ceratodontiformes > Protopteridae > Protopterus > Protopterus annectens. The sequence continues at coordinate 117,479,627 of NC_056732.1, forward strand.
TACCACATTAAATGGTGTTTGTAGAGAGGGTATCATAAGGGCATTTACTTTAATTGGGTTAACCTCTTTTCAAAAGTGTTTGGTTGAATGTAACAGGGTAATTTGTTTCTTTGTTTGGAGATTTAGTTCCTTAGATGCTTATAGGAATGTGCAGGAGGCTGACAAGACTAAATAAAGAAAACAACAGCTGGCTGCCTGAATGATGGTTCCTGCAGTCAGATGTCACCAACTGAATAAATGGTGAAATTGTTGGTTAACAGATAGTAGTAAAGAAAAAAAAAAAACATTACCCAAGTATACTGTACTGTGTCTTACAGATGGCAGTCACAAGAGAGCTGCAGTGAAAGCAGCACCTCAGGCTCTTACATGGAAACAATTCCTACAAAGCCAGGAGTCATGAAACCAATACTGCATAACACTGACCATTTCATTGGACTACATGATCATTTCATAGGTTTTACAACACTGACCCTGAAAACTTTGCTTTCCAAGGGATGGGAATGAGATGAACACTTGCACACTTATTTTTCTAATTGTGTGCACAAGAGTGGAGTCAATCCAATTTGTGGGTGGGCACATACCATAAGAGTTATCAGTTTTAAATGCACATTACCCTGCTGATGCTCTGTGTTCTTCCTATGCCTGTTACAGTCATTGACTTAAACTTCATCTGATTGATGTGGGGCAAATCCCTGGAATCTAAGTGTGTTACAGTTTATACCAGCATTTAATCCTAGGAGCAGTAAATAGTATTGACATTTTTGTAGCAAGTCATTATGCATTTTGATTACACCGACTGTGTTATTCACGATATCCATCACACATTGTTTTCTCTATTAAATATATGTCTGTGTGAAACATATATTCATTCCTTTTATGACATCTGCTCCATCTTATTCAGTATTAACAGGGAGTTATTGTCCACCCTGCCAGTAATGGGCATAATGCAGAGAACCAGTTCTGGATGGGATGGCAGTCCAACAGGGGATGCAGACATGCATTTACATGCACGGTACACACATAAGTACAGGCAATTTTATGGAATCACCACTTTTAGCTATGTTTTTGGGATATAGGAAGAGACCATATACTCCAGAGAAAACCTGTGTGAATACAAGAATGACATATTGATGCTACTCCAAAGGCACCCCAGGTGAAACCCAGACTGAAGAACCATGTGGTGCAGTTAACATTTTGAACCAGCTTTCCTCCACTTTATCGAGACATTCTCAATTCAGCAGCTTAAATGCAGTTTTCTTTTGTCATGGTTCCTCAAAACTGTGCTGACTTGTGTGGTGTGTTGCAGTAGTTGTTTCACTTTTTCCTATTGTCATATGACCATGGAGTTAGTTGGTGTTTTTTGGTTAACAGTTGTGGTACACATGACTTAATATCTACTAATTTTTCACTTCACAGACAAGCAAATTATGTTAGAATAATTGCAGCTGAAACTGTCAGCCTCAGGTCAGTAACCTACAGACAAAATATCACTTTTGTGATTTTTCGATATGTGCTCTTTAAGATTTTCTGATGTGTTGCATTCTATAACATTCTTGTTTTTTCACTTTTTTCCATTTTTTATCATATTAGGCTGTATCCTATGACATTGTTGGTCTAGAAATTATTAATCCTTATGTAATCTTGTACTGTAATCCATTATTTTTTTCCTAGATTCTTTGTTTCCTCAACATTCTTCTTGAGGTTCCCTCCTACAATATTTTGAATCACTTCTTGACCACTAATTTTTTTCCTATTAATTGTTGATTCTATCTATGTCACTGCAGCCTATTTTGTTCTTCCCGTGCTATATTTTTTTCATATCCTGTGTATGTTTTAAAATCTCACCCTGTACTCTGCTTTCTTCAACATTCTATTCTAGAAAATTATAAAAGTGAATGAAGTGTGCCAATTAAGAGTGTTTTAGGTTCAGTGAATGAAAGAAAATGCATTCATCCTCATAGCAAGGTATGCTGGGAATTATGCAGAAGCCTCATAAAAATAGTAACAATTACTGAACTCGTTAGCTAAGATAATAAAGTGCCAAACAAAGCTTTTCATTGTCATCAAGGGAAGTCAGAAATCATTACACTGCTTAAAACATTTTATTTGGAAAAGATGAATATAGCGCGCAAAACATGATTTTAAGATGCTTATTAAAATGGCTGCTGTGATACATGTGGAGACACCTAGAAAATTATGAGAAATGTTGAATAAGAACAATATTACATTTATGAAGTGTGGCATGTAGGTATATGAATTAGAGGCTATTTAGAACCAAGGGCTGCAAATGTTTGGGCAATGGATTAAGACATCTGTAGATTGCCCAGAACTGCGAGCTAAGGAGTTTGTTTTTGAGTGGTAAAAGCAGTAGCTGATCCTATCTAAGAGATCTTATAGGTCTACCTTTCTCTCTCTGCCTGCATGTTGTCAGCAAAATGGAAATTGGCAGGACAAGTGCATTGGAAAAAAATACAGAAATATTTAAGAGCAATCTTTCTAGGACAAGTTTGTAGCATACAGCTGATAAAAGCAGGGTAAACTAAACTAGTGTTTATCAAAAATGCAAATAAAACCTTTTGGTCCATGTATGTGATGTAACCCTCATCACCAGTACCAGTAAACCTACTTCTTGTAAAATATTTGTGTTATATCCTTAAAACTAAAAGATTACTAGGTACTTGGAAACATCTGATTGCAGGACTGTCAGAATGTTGAATAAATTTGCATCCTTATTATTGATATCCAAGAAATCAGTCTCCAGTTGTACTAAAAGTGCATTATTTCTTTAGAATGTATTTAGTAAAAATGCTGGCAACACACCATATATATGTACAATTTTGTCTCACCACAACCATATGTGGTTCATTAATAAGTAATGTGTTACCTACTTCCACAGTTATGTACTAGAAAAAAGTAAATAATCTAGTGTTTTAGAAGGATAGATTACAGCATATATTCCATATTTCCTCTAAACACTGCATAAAACAATGATACTCTGTTAGAAATATAATGTATAATAAGGCAGTTATACAGCAATTCCCACATATTACAGTCTTGTCATATTGCTCATCTGTAACAAATTTGCAAAACAAAATATGCTTCCTGAGAAGGTCTAATAACAATTATAGCCTTTAGTGCTTTGATCAAAAAGGTTATAATTACCAAGCATCTCACAAAGAATAACTTCCTAGTGATAAATTGTGTTGTAGTAGGTATTATTCTATTCAATATTATACTGAAGTACAGAAAGAGCATTTTAATAGAGCTATCTTATTAATTTGGAGATAAATTGTAAACATGTTACTGTCACAGACTGAGAGTGTGCTTCATCCCAAAGCCAGATCATGCTCCATCTCCAAAGCCAAGAACACAGCATCCATGGGACCTGACAACATCCTAGGCTGCGTTCTGTATGAACTACAGAACAAACTGGTGCCCACCTAAGTACCATGTTCAATCATAGCCTCAGTTCAGGCTTTGTGCCTATTGAATGGCGCACAGTGACGGTTATCCCATGCCACAAAGAGGGCGCCACCACGGACCCCAGGAACTACTGCCTCATTAGCCTGAAGAGCCTGGCCTGCAAGGCCATGGAACATATCATGTTGGAGCTTATAAACAAAGACATAGGTAACCTCCAAACTCTGGACTCCACTCAGTTTGGGTTTGTAAAATGTAGGGCATGTCTCCTACACCTGATTGACTTCTTTGTAGCAGTCACCAGAGCTGTGGATGAGGGTAAGGTGGTACACACAGCCTATTTTGACCTTGCCAAGGCTTTCAACACCATCCCCCACTCTGGAATTATAGATAAACTCACTAAACTGGGCATACATCCCTATGTCACAAGATGGATGGCCAACTGGCTCGCTAACAGAACCCACACAGTGAAAGTAGCTGATTCCAAATTCAACTTCAGACTAGTGAACAGTGGAGTACCACAAGGCTCAGTCCTGGATCCTCTCCTGTTTGGCATCTACTTCTTATAAATCCAGGCTAATACAGCAGGTCTTTGGCTAATGAAGTTCACAGATGACTGCAAACTACGTGCCATAATGGAATCACCTAATGATGTGGATATTCTACAAAGGGACCTCACTGAGACTGATGCTTGGTGTCAAACTCATGGCCTCAAGCTCGATGCCAAGAAATGCATTGTCACCCCCTTTGGTAAAATACTGTACCCATGAACTATTACATAGGCGGTAGCCTACTAAACACCGAAAGTGTGATAAGAGACCTTGAGACACAGGTGGACAGTAGTCTCTCCTTTGATAATCACATCGCCACAGCAGTCAGGAAATCCTTCTACATGGCACACCTCATCACAAAGGGGATCACCTCCAGAAAAAATGAGGTCATTGTTCCCCTTTACTCATCCCTCATCAGACGCATTATAGAGTACAACACCACATTTGGCATGTACCTCGCAAGACATCTACAACAACTAGAAAGGCCACAGAAATACCTCACTAAGAGGATTACCAGCATCAGACAGATGCCATACGCAGACCGTCTCAAAAAACTCCAGCTCTACTCCATCGCTTATCCTCTACTCAGAGGCAACCTCTGCCTAACATACAAAGCCATGTCAAACCCAGATCTGTTGGACATGCTACACTTAAAGAAATCCCTCCAAGCCACATGCTCCAGGGACCTAAACCTTGCCACCACAATAAACAGAACATGCTAGAGGGATAGATTCCTGTCCCAGAGACTTCCCATGCTCTGAAATAGACTACCCATTCATGTCAAGCAACACTCCTCATTAGCCCTCTTTAAGAAAAATCTCAACAATTGGGTGGGAAATAGGAAATTCACCCCAGGGATCACTTCTGTGGCTCTGATAGAAAGAGGCACAGGAAAATAACTTTCTTGGGTGGCGAAAGCCAGGGATTTTTTGGCTAGGCTTATATAGGCCCCAGAGCTGATAGCCTTTTACCTACCTATGAACCTATACATGTCAAGCAGAGCACCTCACTGGCCCTTTTCAAAAGAAATCTTGATGAGTGGATGGGAAATAGAAAGTTCACCCCAAGGATCACTCCATTGGCTCTACTTGATAGAAACACCAGGAACTAATGGCGACATGATGCCAGGTCACTTCTATGGGCTAGGCTTGTAAAGACTCCAGGGCCATTGGTCTAGAACACATCTATGAACCTATGATAAAATGGGGCCCTAGGCAGGGGAATGGACCATCACCATGCCTCCACAGCCATTCTAGCAACCCTTACTTGTCTGTCTCCCTCTAGTTACCATAAACACTGCTCAAAACTGTTAACTTGCATAATATTTTCTTCTTCACTTTTGAAATAAAGGCAGAGATATGGATTTAATTTAAAACATTAAATGTAATCCTGTGCTGACCAGGTTAGTCCCACTTGGCTACAATCATTTTTTCAGGGAACACCGTTACTTCTGCTTATACTTCTAGGGTAAATTAAATCAGGGCATTGGAGAACTTACCGTACTCATTTCAATAGCTCAGGTGGATATAAAAGATCTCACAGCACCTACCATTAATCACTCAGATGGAGCTTCAGTTAATATCTCATCCAAATGATAACACACTCGGGAGTGTAGCACCCTCTCCTTTCCCCTCCTCTTTCTGCATAAAGTGTACTGCACTATCAGCTATCCATGCACATGGTATGGGAGTAAAGCCAACAGTTCTCTGCACCAAAAGCAAACATACTACGTGTTGTGCTGCTAATAATATTTTCAAAATTTATAACACAAACACTGATAGGCATTTGCTAAACAAAACAGTTGCACATTGAAAACAAACTTACCATGAGCAACATTAATGAAAACAAACTTAGCATGAGCAACAGTAAACTTATTTTCATTTGAAGCTCATATTCTCTGAAAATGTGTTGAAACTCAAATTCATTGAAAATGCACCCCTGCAGTTTTGAAGATTTTTTTTCCATTAAGCAGTGAAACAAAATTTATGAACCAATAAAAGGCAAAAACACCCATTTCAGAACATTTCAATCAACTTTGATGACTAAGTGAGAATTTGGTAGTTGGTGTAAAGGATTAAGGCTGTTATCTCTTGTAGCTAAGGTATGGGGTTTGAGCCTAAACAAGCTAAATTAACTAACCTGTAGGACTGTCTAGTGCTGGATCTAGCTCTGGCCCATCCTGCAAAATCTCATGATTACGTAAACAAAATGTTCCAGAGTCTATCTGAAAATGTTTCAACCTTTAATTGTTAAACGATACTATGCAGACCCTACCTTCCACTGGCCTTCATGTTCCTCTGTCATTGTACCATTACAAGTACCACTTCAACTTCACTACTGCAAGCAGGGTTCCTACCTGTCCCTCCTTGTGAGGGACAGTCCCTCTTTGGGCAGTTGTGTCCAGCGAAAAAAATTAAAAAATGGCAAATCTGAGATTTTAGGAGAAAAAAATACTTCCCATGTTTTCTTTAATAGCTGTAGAAAAGTTATTTTGTATCTGAGACATTTAAATGTTATATGAAATATCATAAGAAACTCAAATGCTATAAGAATAACCTTTTATTTTGGCAAAAAAGTAAAGTTATGTTCTTTGCACTGGCTGTGGGTATGTTTTGTCCTGCAACATTTCATATTTCTACAAAAAATGTCCCACTTTGGTAATTTGAAAAGATGGCAACTCTAACTGCAAGCAGGTTTTACATATTGCTTCTGCTTTCTCCTTTCTAAAATGCCACTGCTTGCATACTGCAACTATATAACACATGATGTCTGTTAACACATTTTATTCCTAAAATGTACTTCTGGATTTAGGGTAAAGACAATTTTACCTTCTGTTGTAAAATATTTCAAAGCATAAATTCTTATGAACATTCAAAGCATAAAATTATGTTATTTTCCCCTTCAAAACGTACCATTATAGACAAGAACTCATTCTCCATTACTAGCCAAAACAATACCTCTCTCAAGGTGGCCTCCCATGTAAAGCTTCTAGGTGTCCTTATTGATGAACAGTTAAAATTTGATACCCACCTACTATCCAATATAAAGAAAGCCCACCAGAAACTAGGCATGCTATACCGCCATAACTGCTATATCACTCCCACTACTAAACGTGTGTTCTCTAACATCTTCCTCATTCTTTCTCTCCTATATGGTGCCCCACTTCTTACCAACCTTCAATCTTCTCTAAAAACAAAGCTATCCTCCTGTTATAACAAAATGTCTAAGTTTGCTACTAGCTATAAATCCTCCTCCCACCACTGCAATGCCCTACACAAACTAAATTGTCTCGAACTTCCCAGCCATCTTACCTACATTCAACTTACTCATGCTTATAACCTCATCTTTAATCCCTCCGTCTGCTTCTCCCTTGCCTCCTCCTTCAAAATGCACCTACCCAGCAGACTTCTAAGATCCAATAACCAGAATTTGCTTGAATTGCATAAGCCTGCTCTTCCTCCATGCAAACGCCTATTATCTTTTTCCCTAGCTCACCTCTGGAGTTCCCTGTCAGCTCTTATTCATACTACAGGCAACCACTCTACCTTTAAGACCCTGCTTCATTCCCATCTCAAAACCCTCTGGGAATGTTCCTGCTCTCATCCCACTTGACTCACCTCTTTTTTCCCCATTTCTTACACTCCTTTACTTTTCTCTTCTCTTCATCATACTGAGCTTCTCTGACTACTACTATCTTCATTTCTGTCATTTACTCCTACTCTTGCTCTATTTTTTCTTATTGTCCCACCCTTCTTAGATTCAACAATTAACACCTCTTATCCCCCATCCTACTTTAACTCTGCTAAGATTTCATGTGAAACTGTAATGTCAACCCTGCGCTATTTCACATTGTAACAAATCTAACAGGAATATGCACCAGTGGATTTTCCTTATTTTAATTGACTTATTTATGTGTGTGTGTGTGTGTGTGTGTGTGTGTGTGTGTGTGTGTGTGTGTGTGTGTGTGTGTGAGTAATTTTACCTTTTCTTTTTTGACTGTATTTTCACTGCAATCATCAACTTTTTGTCATGTTGTGTAATACCATAATTCTTCAATAATATTACATAAACCTTGTCACCACAATAAACAGAACATGCTGGAGGGATAGATTCCTGTCCCAGAGAATTCCCATACTCTAGAACAAACTACCCATTCATGTCAAGCAAAGCTCCTCATTGGCCTTCTTTAAGAAAAATCTTAATGATTGGATGGGAAATAAGAAATTCACGCCGGGGATCACTTCTGCGGCACTGCTTGACAGGAGCACAGGAAAATAATTTTCTTGGGTGGCGAAAGCCAGGGAATCTTTTTGGCTAGGCTTATATAGGCCCCAGGGCCAATAGCCTAGTACCTACCTATGAACCTATAAATGTAAATGCATTGTCTTCATATTATGTTGTTGTTCATGGAGCTTTTCTCCCCAGGACTCCATTGAAAATGGGCTCTTCTTGGCCCAATGGACTATCCCGGTAAACAAACTGTAAAATAAATAAATAAATAAATTCATAATTACTTGTGATATGTACAGCATATAAAACACTGTTGCACTTGATTCTACTGTATTTTATGTTTTCATTTTCAAGTCTGTGTGTGACACCTTTTGCTGAAGTGAGGTTGAAAGGTATGTTACATACTGTTGTTGACACAGATATAATATGCATGTTTGCTTATTCAGATTTTGCATCACAGGTTCAAACTACCAGAATGGGTTAAAAATAACCCTGAAATGGGACAGATCAAGTACTGATTTTTGATAATAACAGTTGAGTAGAAGATCTGAAATAAGAGACAAAATGCAGGAGATAAGTATGAAAAATACATCCCTTTTGCTTTCTGTGCACTCCAGCATTGGTATATTCCCTTTTCAATGAAATGCAAAAGGGTAATAACGTTATTTGTTATTTTTTGGAAAATGAGTATCTTTAATTAGGAGGACAACTGTATAAGGTTTTCTATCTTAAGAAGCAGAGGTTCAAGAAAGAAAAGTTTATTAATTTATTTATTTTATATTTGTTGACCGTGTATGTCCGACTGGGCTGATAGCCGTTTTTCAGCAGAGGCCCGGGGAGAAAAGCTCCACTAATTATTCAATACAACTATAAAAAGCAATAAACAGAAATGCAAAATATTTTACAGAAAAGGGTTAAAAGGGAGCAAAAACACAATGTCAGAAAGCAATTTTAACAATAGTGAAAGAAAAAAAAAATAAAATGCATAGTAACAATTCTTTCTAACATACACCAAGGATGAGAGAGAAATGAGAGATACATAAATTGAATAAAAGTCTAAGAAGTTTACCATTTATGGATAAAAATGCAAATAATAGACAAGTAAAGAAGACAAGAAAGAACAAACAGATAAGAAGGGAAAATAGAGATAAAAAAGTAGTAGGCAGGTAGTGAACTGTCATTAGAATAGTAAGGCTTATGGAGAACGAGTACAGTGGGCAAGACCAGTGACATAATAAGAATTCTTTAGCAGCTGCTTTGAATTGGTTATGTTGCTTGAGGGACCTAATTTCTAATAGAAGCCTATTCCAAACAATGGAAGGATGGTAGCTAAAGAGGTTGCATCCAATTTTAGTCTTAGGTTTATAGATCAGTAGTAGGTCTTGGTCAGAGCTTCAAAGAGATCTAGTAGGAGAATAATGAGTGATGAGAGGAGATAAGTAAGGAAAGTAGGAAGGCTGGTATAGGACAGGGTGTATTTTAGCCAAAATGTGTGATGTAGATAACAATGTCTGATACTTGAAAGGCAACTGCAATAGCAAGTTGTATAAAATGTGTTTTCCAGTCCAGTGTAGCACAGCTACATCTCCACCACCTCTCATTATCATTGCCTCCTGAAACCTGTAGCCTATTTTATCTATACTTAAATACTGACACTAGAAATCTTCCCGTAGTAGTAGAGTATATGCTTTTCAATCAAAACCTTAGGCATTTTCAGGAAATTCCGTCTAGATGGAGCATTTTGAAAAGCCTTGTAATTGAATGTTAAACTATAAATAATACATGATATACTATCATTTTAGAAAATTTCACTCTTACCTCATAAGAGGGAAAATGGAGGGAGTCTTTAGAGAAACACAACTGACTACTGTGCTATGCAATGAGAGTGCTTAGATGTTTTGACCAAGGATCATTGAGTAGACAGCAAGATGGCTGTTAAGGCTACTCAGTTTCAGAATGAGGAGGTCATTTAACATTTCAACCATGAAAACTATAGCATTAAAAGATAACTGCTATCCCACACCAAAAATAAAGCAACAAGATTTAAGCATTATGGCAAACTGGGTTGTATGGCTGAGTTGTAAATGGTCAACCAGACTGCCTGTCTAGTAAAAACACCTACAAGAACCTAAGAATTTTTATTAGCAAAGGGATGAGCGAAGGGGAAATTTGTCAGCACTTGTGCAAGAGATTACAATACTGCCATTTACAACAAACAAACCCTTTCCTACATCCTCACAAATTCTTGGTAATGATCATCCATGTCATTATATAAGAGGTCTTTTTATAGCTGATAAATAATGCTCTCACTTTGACCTGATAAAATCTACTAGGTTAACTACATTATACAAGTTGTGATGTAAACTTGCAGCATCTTCTTTTTATGAATCCAACATTATCTAGAAAGATCAAGGAAAGGAGCATTTCTATTGACCCATCATCCAAAGCTTTTGATATAATCTTAAAATCAGTACTATTCATAGTTACAGAGTATTCACTTTTTCAGAAGAACTATAATAAGCACTTCTCCCAAAGTCACCCTTCTTTTCCTACTAGTAAGCAAAATTAATTCCTTACCAACCACTGGTCAAATTTCTGACTGCATGTTAATCATACTTGATGGCATATGTTTGACCAGGTTACTTGGTGCAGGTTACTTGGGGCAACAAAAACAAAATTGCCACTAATTCTAAGGACATCCACAAAGCATTCTATAGCTATGTCAAAAATCTCAATGGCAACACCCAGATCTGCTCTGAGTTACAGCACAACGGCATGAAAATTACAGAACCAACTGATATTGCCAACATCCGGTTCAGTGCTAACTTTACCCCCCCTCAGCCCCTAAAGGGCCCATATTTATGCAGGAAGAATGCAGAGTCCCTGTAATCACAACTATACAGGTAAAAGCTGCACTTTCTAAAGCCAAAAACAAAGCATCCATGGGACCGGACAACATCCCAGGCTGAGTTTTACACGAACTTCAGAACGAACTGGCTCCCCACTTAAGCACCTTATTCAATAATAGCCTCGCATCAGGCTTTGTAACCATTGAACAGTGCACAGCAACAGTTATCCCACTCCACAAAGGGGGAGCCACCACTGATCCCGGGAACTATCGACCTATTAGCCTGATGAGCCTGGTCTGCAAGGCCATGGAACGTATCATCATGGAACTCATAAACAAAGACATTGGTAACCTCCAAACGCTGGATCCCACCCAGTTTGGGTTTGTGAAAGTCATATTATGCCTCCTGAACTTTACTGACTTTTTTGCGGCAGTCACCAAAGCCGTAGATGAGGGTAAGGTGGTTCACACAGCCTATCTTGACCTCGCCAAGGCCTTCAACACCATCCCCCATTCTGGAATTATAGCTAAACTCACTAACCTAGGTATAAATCCTTACATCACAAGATGGTTTGCCAACTGGCTGACTGACAGAACCCACACTGTAAAAGTTGCAGACTCCAAATCTGACCTCAAAGCAGTGACAAGTGGAGTACCACAGGGTTCAGTCCTGGGACCTCTCCTGCTTGGTATCTACTTCTGTGAAGTACAGGCTAACACAGAAGGCCTCTGGCTAATGAAGTTCGCAGATGACTGCAAACTAGGAGCCATAGTCAAGTCTCCAAATGGTATGGACATCCTATAGAAGGGCCTCGCTGAGACAGATACCTGATGTCAGAGATATGGCCTGAAGCTCAATGCCAAAAAGTGCAGTGCCACCCCCTTTGGTAAAACCTTTGTACTCATGAACTACCACATAGGCAGCAATCTACTTAACACTGAATGTGTGATAAGAGATTTTGCGACTCAGGTGGACAATAGTCTCTCCTTTGATAGTCACATCGCCACAGTAGTCAGGAAGTCCTTCTACATGGCACACCTCATCATAAAAGGGTTTTCATCCAGGAAAAAAGAGGTCATTGTTCCCCTCTACTCGACACTCATTAGACCCATTATAGAGTACAACAGCCCTTTTGGAAGGTACCTCACAAGACATCTGCAGCAGCTGGAAAGGCCACAGAAGTACCTCACAAAGAGGATTACTGGCCTCAAACAAATGCCCTACACTGACCGGCTCAAAAAACTCCAGCTTTACTCCATAGCATATCACCTATTCCGAGGCGATCTCTGCCTAACATATAAAGCTATATCAAACCCAGAGCTGTTGGACATGCTACACCTAAAGAAATCCCAATCCCTCTGAGTTACACGTTCTAGGGACCTAAACCTTGTCACCACAATAAACAGGACATGCTGGAGGGATAGATTCCTGTCCCAGAGACTTCCCATACTCTGGAAAAGGCTACCCATCTATGTCAAGCAAAGTTCTTCACTAGCACTCTTCAAGAAAAATCTTGATGAGTGGATGGAAAATAGGAAATACACCCCGGGGATTACTTCTGTGTCTCTGCTCGACAGTGGTACAGGTAAATAACTTTCTTGGGTGGCGTAAGACAGAGAAACTTGTTGGCTAGGCTTATGTAGGCCCTTGGGCTGATAGCCTAGTACCTACCTATGAACCTATGAATGAACTGCCTGACATCCCATATTGTAATAAGGGAGGCTGTTTTCGCCATCTGCACTTGGATCACTTGGAGGAGCCCTTGGATCCCTGCAAATAGCAAGAGACATGCCATATACTTAATTAAAACACATTTCAGTAATGAAGTCAGAGGAAAATCCTTACTGATAATCAGTTGAAAAACATATGCCATCCTGATCCTCAGAACATGATACACATCCTGTATTGTCTTTAAAGTTTTTGTAGAGAGTGTACTAGTCCCCTTCCCAAATGTCCAAAATCTATTTACAATCACTCAGCTCACTAGGATATCCCATACTTCCAATGTGCCCAACTGATTGTGACATTCCCAGATTAATTTGGTCATTGATAGCTGCTTTAGACGTATGCTAGCTTTTGAACCAATACCTGAACCTTTGTCCCTAATCCAATCTCTTTATATTGCCCCTAAGCCTGGATAATAGACTTTTACACCCCGGTAGCCAATTTACATATTTCCCAACATCAGTAAGAAGCCATTGTTGCATTTTCGGGATCATTTTAAGGGAGTCCTAGCAATTGAAAGTCACTGTGTTAACCTTATCTTCTGCAAAATCAAATGAATCACGAAAGCATGGCTATCTATATCAGCCAAATAAAGCTGTTAAATCATTTGAAGATTCACTAAGAAGAAAAATTATAGATCAATAACTTGCCTTCTGGCGACGTATAAACTATACATGGGGAATGATGCCAACAGAGTTTATAGTCATTTAGATAAAAACTCAATTATGACAGTAGAACAAAAGGGCAATAAAAGAAAGTCATATGGAACCAAGGATCATTTGTTCTTAAATAAAGTCATAGTGGAGAACTGTAAAAAGGGGAAGAATCTAAGTATGGCATGGATTGACTACAAAAGAGCATTTGACAGTATCCTACATTCGTGGATAAAAGACTGCTTAAAAATGTATAAGATATATTCTACACTGAATGACTACATTACAGTGACCATGAAACAGTGGCAGACCACTTTGCAATTAAGCCATGATAAAGGACAAATTATTATCCCCAAGATAAAAATTCATAGAGGGATATTCCAGGGCCACTCTCTGTCACTGCTGCTATCCTGTCTTGCCCTTAACCCATTAAGCTGTCAACTTAAAAGCTTAGGTTATGGCTATAATTTGGCTCCTAGAAAACAACAAAGTGTAAAGACTTCTCATCTTCTGTTTATCGATGACTTAAAACTGTATAGCTCATCAGATGAGGAACAGAAAGCACAACTGCAAGTTTTCAAAACTTTTTCAGATGATATAAGAATGTCATTTGGTCTTGATAAGTGTGCAAAAGCAACCTTTAAAGCAGGAAAATTGCAGCACTAAGAAAACAGCAGTTTAGGACAAGAATGTGATATATAAGAATTTGAGCAAGAAGGAGTGTATAAATATTTGGGAATTGACGAAGGATCAACAATAAAACACGAACAAATGTGAATAAAAGTAAGGAATATTTTAGAAGACTTAAATTAATCCTGAAAACAGCACTAACATCTAGGAACTGAATCCAAGCTATAAACCAATTTGCTCTTCCTGTCCTAACTTACAGTTTCGGAGTGATTTACTGGCCCCAAACCATGATGGATATATTAGATAGGAAAACAAGAAGGATTGTTCATGCTCACCAAATGATTTATAAAAATGAGTGCATACCAGGATTATATATTTCCCATTAAGAAGGAGGGATGGGCCTCCTTGAAATTGATTACATGCATAGATCTGCAATTGTGGGACTCCACAAATATCTGATGACCTCACAAGACCCACATCTAGTGAAAGTTTTGAAACATGAGGAGAATAAATCTAAGATGACTTCTCTGCTTAATCAAGCAGAAGCATATCAGTGTCAAGCAGGAATGGAAATCAAACCAGAAGTAAATAAAAACCAGGCAGCAACTTAATGTGCCAAAAAAAACAAAAGAAAGAATATAAGATGAAGGACCAGATGAGAAGGCAAGAAATGTGAAAAATGTATAAATATAGTTGCAAGTATAGAAAACTTATGGAAGAACCTCATGGTGATCAGGAATGAACACAGGAATGGTTAAGGAGAGATTAATTCAAACCAAGAGATAAAAGGTTAATATTGGCAGCACAAGATAGTGGGCTACGTATGTGTTGGTTTACAAAGTCCACTGAGCATGTGGAAGAAACAGACAAATGTAGGTTTTGCAAAACAGAATTGGAAACAGTTGAACACCTCATTGCTGGATGCGACATACTAATGGCAGGAGGACTGTATACTGAAAGGCATAATAATGTGCCGAGACTGGTGCACTGGAGATTGTGCAAACATCATGGTACTGAAGTGGCTGAAAAACACTGGAAACATGAGCCACAAAGCATCATAGAAAATGATGAAGTCTACATCACATGAGATCATCCATTATCAACATTTCAAAAGATAGACGCTAGAAAACCGGATATAGTGGTCCAAGAAAAGAAGACAGAGGTAGCATTGATCATTAAAATCACCACACCGAGTGACTACAGTGTCCTGCTTACAGGGACAGACAAAGTAATAAAATATCAATATTTGCAAGCAGAAATGAGAGCAATGTGGAAGAAAGACACCCATATAGTTCCAATAGTAGTAGGAGCAACAGGACTTATAAAAAAGAGTCTACAATTATATTTAGATATGCTACTAATGCATGTAATTCCATACAAATTGCAGAAGGAGTCATTACTGGGCACATTGTGGGTGCTGCGAAGAGCACTTTTAGCTGACATCAAAGAGTAAAACAATACTAATTTCATGAACTTTAATCATACTTTGACTTAGGAATGGGGTCCATTCCTGTCATGGTATTAGAAACCCAAAAGATTTGGAGAAATTAAAAAAGGAAGAAAACTGTTTTAACATTGGGCATAATATGGTACATAAAATGCAGTCATGGCTGGCTTCTATATCCACCACAAAATTGCATAGTGATTGTACAATGACAATTTTACCCATTAATTACTTATGTCTAGCATGAGATTCCTTCTCTTTATAGAGGATATATATCCCTCACTACCCTTCCAGTGAAGTCCTAGTCTGATTCTTCCCCATCTTGTACTTTCCTTTTAAGATACACTCATACTTCCCAACAGATGGTTCAGTATATTTATATCATTCCCTTCTCTTTTCTTTTATGGTATTTGCATGTCTAGCTGCCTAAGACTTCTACCTACTCCAAACTCTAGTTTTTTCAGTATCTTGGTAACTCTAGATAGAATATGTTGTTCAGGCTGATGTACTTTCTGCTTTATGGAACCCAGCACTGTATGCATTATGCCAGACACATTCTTCTCCTTAATTCACAAATTGAATAAATATAATAATCTGAGCCACATATATACACATTGTATGGAGAAAGTACCAGCAGCTCACCTGAGCAAATAGTTATTATGAATCAATACTTGAGATTAGATTCTGACTTCAGTAAACATTTCAGAGTTGATATATTAGAAAAAGAACAGGTGCTCAGAATGGATTCAGTTCATAACACTGAAAGCTCAAAACACTGAAACTCAAAACACTGAAAACACATATCATACATATACTGAGTTTAAGCAACATAAATCATAGCACTTTCCACCAAGTGTAAGCACGGGGGGCAACCCCCCCCCTGTACCCCTCATGTGGGGGGCTGCGCCCCCCACATCCCCTGCTATTTATATATATCAACTCCAAGATTGCACTTTACTACACTAAGTGCAATCTTGAAGTTGATATATTTAAGCAGCAGGGGGTGTGGAGGTGCAGGGGGCTTGCCCCCCTTCTTACACTTGGTGGAAAGTGCTATGATTTATGTTGTTTAAACTCAGTATATGTATGATATGTGTTTTCAGTGTTTTGAGTTTCAGTGTTTTGAAGTTTCAGTGTTTTGGTCTTCTATATTATGAAGTTTTCTCATTTTCAATGTTTTGAGTTTTCAGTGTTATGAAGTGAATCCCTCAGAATACCTGTTCTCCCATGCAAAGCTTTATTTTTCCATACAATTTCAGTGTTTGAATAGCTGTTGATTAAGTACAGTATGAATTTCTAGTTATTATTGTGTAAAAAAGGCCAATGGCTCTATTAACAGTTTAAGAGGGAAGACTGCATAGAAAGTAATGATAATAGACAACCAGAAGAAGGATGAGAAGGTAGATATTTCTTCAAAGACGTGTGAAGTTCCCTATCATAAGTCTGAGATCCGACATTGCATGTCCCAATGCACCAATAAATTAAGTGATATAATTTCTTGAAGAGTGAATTCTGATGTTCACTAGTAAATTGTGAAAGCATTTTGCAGTGAAGGCTTCAAGTCCATGTACCCCCAACTACCCTGATGACTATTTATAGTGTCTGTGAAGTTGCTGGACCCTGGAGCTGAAGGGATATTTTGAAATCATGAGTGTCTGTGGAGCAACATGCAGCACACTTACCTTTTGTGCAGATGGCTGTGGGTTGTATGTCCACACCAGGTAGATTGATTGCTGACACGGCAGTGCAGCATAAGGTGGGTCTTGCACTCATGAGTGTGACATCCTTTGGGGGAGACATTAAACCAAGGCCTCACCTGCTTGAGCTGGTGATAGCTGGATGTAAAAGATTGCATGGATCCTTTCAAAAAGAATAGGGGAAGCTCCCTGATTCCTCCTTGTAGAATGAATACCACCTCAGCTCTCCCTGAAAAGGTGGGACCAACCTGATCAAAAAAGATAAATAAAATAAAATAAGTAATTCTGCAACCTCAGACTTACAGTACACCAACTTCATAAAAGTAGTCTTACCTTTCTGAGGATCACAGCTATGATCCCCAAAATTACAGGAAACATCCATAGGCATGCATACCTGGGGGTAAGTTAAGCATATATGTTAGGAAGCTTTACTTCCCCCTCAGAGAGAGGCTATTATTTTGAATCTGAGTTTCCTATTTAATCTGTATTTTTTAAAAGAAACGACTGACTGATTCTTGAGAAGAAATAGTATAGGATTACTCAGCATAACTTGGAAGATGGGGCGATTTTTATTTAAAGGGCGAATGTATGCCACATTTCAGAAATATAATACTTCTAGCAGTAAAGGTGATAGCAAGTCCCTTGTATTATTACATCAGAATCATTCCACATACTGAAAAGCATCATATGTCATTTCATCAGGAACATTTGGAGGCAAGTGAACCAATGCTGGTGAGTGAGTGATACCTGGTATCTTCTACTTCAGTACCAATTGCTCTAACCACTGGGACATGTTGACATCATGGTGTACGTTTTATGCCCCTACATCACAGGAAACAATGGTCTATACCTTGCCATTCCAGAATGATCACGATGGTTAGTCTTCATATTCAAATTTCTAAATAATTAATCCACAGCTGAAGTGAACATTTTACAGCACCTGAGAGGCTGCAGCAACCATGGCCACATTCCTGAAGTAAGAATTAATAGTAACCATGGGAAGGAGGGCAGTGATGATAGTGAGATTTGTTAAGTTTCATCTGCAGATCTGAAGCATCACAAGGACAGATTTAAAAAATAAATAGCTGACTAGAACTTGTATTCATTAAAGTGATAGATAGGATTGCTTCATTGTACACACCTTCTGTTCTTCCATCACATTCATGGTTTTCACACACCAAAAAAGAATGATATTAAAACTGCAGGTTACATCCCTTTCTGATTTATGTACAGTGGAATAACTGGAAATAAATTGACAATCCTATTCTGAAAACTCAAAATCTAAGGACTGTGTGTGTGTGTGTGTGTGTGTGTGTGTGTGTGTGCGTGTGTGCGTGCGTGTGTGCGTGTGTGCGTGCGTGTGTGTGTGTGTGTGTGTGTGTGTGTGTGTGTGTGTGTGTTAATACATGCATATACCTGTGTTTGTGTGAAAGCATTTTGTATATAGGTGTAAACAGATAAATGGATAGATTTAGACACACACACACACAAACTACACACATACATAAATGTGCACACAAGTACAAACACATACATTTTTACAAGTATGTATGGGCACACACACACACACACACACACACACACACACAAATGTCACCTTATGTATCACAAAATAAAAAATGAATCAGTAAGCATGCATTTAAACAAACAGCACAATTTGGATTATTATGAAAGACCCAAATATATTTAAAAACAAACTGTATGAATTTTGTAGGGAGAAGTAAACATTGCTTTTAAAGTGCAAAAATAATTAGGAACCACTTGAAATTTAATGTCTGTGCTTTATTTCTCATCAGAATTTGTTAGTGTGTAACATCAATAATTTAGCCCATCATTTGCCATCCCTGGTTTGGCTCAGTAGTTCAATCATACAACCCTGTAAACTCAGTTCCATTAAAATGAATGTTGCTGACAAAGGATAACTAAAGAGATACTCCATTTACTAACTAGATAGAGAAACTTCATTTATCAACATATTTTTAATTAGGAATTTTGGGGCAGGGAATTTGAATTGGATGAATCATATGACATAATTTTGCTGCTGGGTCATTGCAGGCTTTTACTTTCATGTCTCTCTGAAACTATGCCTAGATTTAACTTGTGTTTGGCAGAACTAAATGAACTGCTTATTTAGAAGGCAGGAGATGCTTCTCTTTATATTTTAAGATCTGACCATTTGATGCAAAGCTGTTTTGTTCTTCTGCAAGTGTCAAGAGACTTAAAAGAAATTAAATGTGACTCACTTGAATAGAGAAGGACTTCATGCTACTGCACACACAATGAACGGGAGACAATGAGCCCACTGCCATGATGAATGCAAAAGAAAGTGAATATCTAGTAGGAACTGTTGACTCTAGCATTAACAAGCAGTCTGCTATTTAGAAATGTGTCCTTTAGTCTCATTTGAGCGTATGCTAGCATGTTTAGTTGCATGTTAAACTCCGTGAGTAATTGTGCAGGCAAGTGAGGAATAACAGTAAATGGTCATCTCAGGCACATCAGTATTTTGGCTTGGAGGGGGCTGGGCAATATTTTAAGCATGAACGCAACATCATCGGATATGCTCAAGCCTTACTGATATGCTTTGTGTGTCTGATTTATAAAATACCAATCTGATGAGATGAATATTTATTCCTATCATCTTTAGGAAATTTAATACAGTACACACTTTTGGGTGTCATGGTTCTGAAATAGGGATGCATTTGCATTACAATATTATTTGCCTTTCATTTTAATTTAGTTATTCAGTAGTTTATTGTGAAAAGGATGTTTGCCAAAACATAATTTCAGATTTGTTGAGGCAAATATATTGCTACAAAAAAAGTTGTTAAAATAATGGCATAACTCATAAGGTATCAAAGATGACAACTTTACAGAATCAGTTAACTTAAAACATAATTTTTGATAAAAATGTTGAATTTACAGGGTAGTGATAGTATCTGAAAGCTCTTTTTTTGTTGTACAGACATGCAAAATGTGTTAAGTTCAGATGCTTGAAGCTGATAGCACCAGTGTACCAAGTTACTTATTTTGTGTTCATCTATTTTTTAACTAGTGTTACCTTCAGTAAACATTTCATCCTTCTCTGAGAAAATTGCATGTTTTCTCTCATCTTTCATTCTGTTATCATTATTAGCTTCTCAACCTGGAGAGTGTCCAGTGACTGTACAACAGACTAAAGCTAAATTATTATCTATAGGATCATTGTGACAAAATAATACAAGACACTCACAGTTTGGTATAGTGGGGTTCTTTATATAGGTATATAACATTGACTAGCTGTTATTTTCTTTATGCCAAGGGTTATTTATATTTCAGAAATGTATTAACTGGTGAATACTTCTTAAAAGTAAAAACTGCAATAAATGTGTTTATTTAGGACTGGGTCATGCTTGTATCTTCCATTCATTTGTAACAACTACATGATGTTCATCATTAGAACACTGCTATAGTAGCCTTAAGCTATATGGGATGGCCTGCCAAGCATCAGACTGGCTGGCCAGCTTCCAAAGCTTTAGGCCTCCCTAGCCACTGGTATGCATAAGGGATACAGGGTAAAACCAGTGGCTAGGCACAAAAACTTTAGAACTTTATTGCTGCTGAAGAGTTTTCTCCTTTATGTGCTTTGTTTGACCGACAGTGGCTAGAACTGGGCAGATAATTTCACTATTAGGGATTAACTTCCACACAATTACTTAAGTACAAAAGTATTTATTTTTTTAATAATTTACTTTAGGGCATTTTTGTCCTTTTTTTGCACAAACAGAGCTGCTTGTCTTTAAAAAAAATTGCTTAGTTGCACTATCAGAATTAACCAGAGTATCTTAAAACTGAAATTTTAAATGCTCACCTAGATAATAAAGAATTATTTGGTCCTTCCTCTTGGAAAGTTTATTGAAGGGTTACTCAGACTGTTCAACCTTCCTTTCCAAAATATAACAGAATCTTTATTCAAGTTCAGGTTTCTCTTCCACAAAGCAAAACAAAGATTCCTAACAAGACTCAAACAAAAAAAATAAATAAAAATACACGGTTAGGGAGGTTCAAAGAAGAAAGAAAGACCTTCCCAGAGCCAATGACAACTTTTAAAAAAAAAAATCAGACCAACCAGCATTTTCCCCTTCCCCGCCCTGACAGTACCATACATCTACCAAAGAGTTTAGGTCTTTACTTCCCTTTGTGGCACTAGGTAACCTCAGATAGTTGAGTTTTGAAAAAGGTTAAAACTGGCAGTGGGAATCCCTTCTTCATTTTCAAGGGATTTCTCCTCATCCTCCTAGTCAAACTGGCCTGATCCCTCCTGTTCTGAATTAGATGCTGTTTTAGGAGGTAATGTGACCTGTTCCCCAGAAGCAAAGAGAGAAAGGATTTTATTCAATATGTTTTTGGTGTCAAAGAAAGAAGGAACTTGAGACATGTCCTAGACCTTTCCTTTGTAAGCATTCATGTCTTATCTCGATATTTAAAATGCTTTCTCTGCAGTGTCTGTTATCCCTCATTCCTCCTTCCATTTTTCTGGTAACATTGGATTTAAAATACATGAATCATCACATTCCAATGAACAGCAATTTCAGGATTTTTTTTTTTTTTTTTGCATTTTTCTGTTTTTCTGTATCTGATTTGTATTTTTCAGCTTGTTGTTTTGCCCATTTTTATCTACAGCACCAAGAGTGTTTACAAAGTATCTTGCTTATTTAATAGCCCATTGCTGGTTGCTGGGCATTCACATTTTTTCTTATTTAGATGATTGACTAATTGTAGATTCATTCACAGCTTGTCAAGAATGTCTGGACTGGATAGTAAATCTATTTCACAACTTGGGATTTAAAATCTTTTCTCATTCCATCTAACACAGTAGTGTTTCTAAGGCATCTACAATAGAGAACATTTATAATACCATTTCTTGCTCTAGACAAAGATTTACCAATAATTTCTGATGTTTTCAAACAAGACTCTGCCATCTGACAAAGAATATCTCAGAATTCTAGGCTTTATGGCCTCTGTACTCAAGATTCCCTTGGCTGTACTTCACGTGAGAAAGATTCAGTGGTTTATCAAGTCACTTTGGACTCAATACCAGCACTCTTTAGCATTTCAAATTCCAGTTCTGGAGTTGTGAAAAGGGAATTAAATTGATGGGTGAATCAGGTCTTCCCCTCTCCCTGCCAGTTCCCACACAGTCTGCAACAGTTTCAGACTTTGCTTTGGGAGCTCTGTCCAAGGTAGTGAAAAAGCAAGGTCTTTGGAATTAACAAGACAGACATGTTAAAACACAAAGATGTCAAGAAAATGATGGCTGTAATAAATGTACTGACATCAGTGAACTATTGTTGGACTTCAGGCCCTCTGTTTTTAATCACAAACAGTGTAACTGTGATATGATACAAAAAGAAACAAGGGGAAACCAAGTCATACCCCTTTTGCAGATTAGCTATGAGAAGCTATGAGCCTGAGAACTAACAAATCATTTCAATTCTTCACTTTAGTCTATCTACATACATTGATTTATTCCATCAGAGCAAGCAAAACATCGTGCCAGATAAGCTGAGCATGATCAACAGATCCTAATGAATGGCAGATGCACACAAGGGTCTTCCAGGAATTGATCCATCTATGGGGAATTTCTCAAGTAGAGCTGTTTGCCTCTAGTCAATACAGATAGTTAGAAATTCTGATCCAGGATTCCTTGCAAGCAGGTCTGGAATATAGATGACTTTTCATTCCCATGGATAGGAATGTTTCTGTATGCTTTTCCACCCTTTCTTGTGATAACCAGAGTTCTAAAGATTCAGAAGGATTCTCCAAAGATAATTGTGGTAGCCAATGCTACAGCAGTTCTCCCTTCTTTTGAAAATGGCCATAGGCAATTACCAAATGTTTCTTCACAGAATGGACTTACCCACACAGGACAGGGAGAGTTTGATGCATCATGACCTTTAACTTCTTTAACTAACTGCTTTGGTGATAGAAATCAAACAACTTTTAGGCAACTTTTTATTGAGAATGTTCAGTGGGTATTAAAGGAGGTAAAGAAACCTGCTATTAGAAAGTCATATATTAGTAGGTGGGAAAGATTTTCTAGTTGGTGCCAGTCCAAGAACTGGGTACTTTTGATGCTTATATTCTTGTGATTGTTTGATATTTATGTAAGTTTTTATCTTATAGGTTCATAGGTAGGTACTAAGTAAGCCTAGCCAACAAGGTTCCCTGGCTTACGCTACCAAAGAAAATTATTTTCCTGTGCCCCAGTTGAGCAGAGCCACAGAAGTGTTCCTCGGGGTGTATTTCCTATTTCCCATCCACTCATCAAGATTTTTCTTGAAGAGTGCTAATGAGGAACTTTGCTTGACATAGATGGGTAGCTTGTTCCAGAGTATGGGAAGTCTCTGGGATAGGAATCTATCCCTCCAGTATGTCCTGTTTATTGTAGTAACAATATTTAGGTCCCTAGAGCATTTAGCTTGGAGGGATTGGGATTTCTTTAGGTGTAGCATGTCCAACAGCTCTGGGTTTGACATAGCTTTATATGTTAGGCAGAGATCACCTCGGAGTAGGCGATATGCTAAGGAGTAAAGCTGGAGTTTTTTGAGACGGTCAGTGTAGGGCATCTGTTTGAGGAAAGTAATCCTCTTTGTGAGGTACTTCTGTGGCCTTTCCAGCTGCTGTAGATGTCTTGTGAGGTACATTCCAAAAGGGGCATTGTACTCTATAATGGGTCTAATGAGTGCCGAGTAGAGGGGAACAATGACCTCTTTTTTCCTGGATGAGAACCCTTTTGTGATGAGGTGTGCCATGTAGACGGATTTCCTGACTACTGTGGCGATGTGATTATCAAAGGAGAGACTACTGTCCACCTGAGTCCTTACTCTTCTACCAATATTCATCTGTTGGCCATATCTGCTTGTTTGCATTTAGATCCTTTTTGAAATGTGTATTACATATCCAACCGCCCAATTAGAAGACAGGTGGATCCTTCTTGGGATCTTAATTTGTATTAGAAAAACTTATTTTCATTATCTTAGAAAACGGTGTTACTTATTGCTCCGACTTGTGCAAGAAATAACAATTTGGGAAGATATGGTAATGAATGCTAACTGTTTTTGCAAAGATAAATTTCTTTAGCGACTCATTGGAAATTTTGTTTTATAAAAAAGGTAGATTGGATGGTAGACAGGGACAGAATAGAACCAAACAATGCCAGGAGTTGAAGCAATAAGGTACCCTTGTTGGAAGCTACAGCTATTGATGAAGACTTGGATGTAGTCCTTAAAACTGAAACTTGGTTCTCAAACCTAAGTAGTTCCTTATTAATTAACAGGTATATAAGCTTTCATAATTACTGAAATTATAGGATTATTAACTTCACTTTCATTTGGTACTTAGGGGAAATGGTGATCAACTACTGTCTGTTAAGATCACATGGACTGAGTCATCCATGAAAATAGGTTTGTTCTATTGCCCATTTTTAATCAAGGGATGAAGTGTGGGAATGTATAAGAGCACTGACAGGTTTATGTACTGAAAATTTAGACATCATAGCTGGAGATTTGAATGGATTAAGCTTTGATTGTAAGGACTTGTCCTCATATGGACGTCCTTTACATGACATTATAGACTTAGGGCCAGATTCAGGAAGGCTTACACGGAGTTCAAGAGTAGTGTAAGCCTCCGTGTAAGCCTCCCGATTCAGGAACAGCCCAAATCTCCGTGTAAGAGACAGCTAACACATCTCTTACACGGACTGGGCGTGGAAATGCTCAATACCTCATTTGCAGCTCAAAGATATGCAAATGAGGTATCTGAGCAATCCACGAAGCAGAAACCAGTCCGTGTAACGGACGTGTTAGCTGCAGAAATGTACTCAGCTGACAACTGAGTACATTTCTGCAAAATTAAAAACGGGGCTATGTCAGCTCCAAATAAAGGGTGCATTTGTTTCATTAAGAATGCCAATGGCCAAATATGTGGCCATTGGCATGAAAAAGTGTTGCAAAAATATGTTATATAACTTTTTTTTTTTTCACGGGATTTTGAGGTTTAACTGCAGCGCACCCGCATAAGCGGGTGCGCTACCTAAAACTAAAAACCGAAGCTTATAAGCCCACAATTGTGGGATTTATGTATTACATGGAATGTCAATGGAGGGACTTGCAGACCAAAAACAATATGGCCTCCGTTTAGTGGTTGCCAAGGGGGGAAGCTCCGTGTAAGACATGTAACTAGTCATTACTAGGCAATCCTATGTAAATGAGGGTTACAATACTGAATCACACTGCCACATAGGTAATGAGCACTTTCTGAGTAGTGTAAGAGTTAGAGAAGGGGGAGGAACAGAGTAAGAGGTAGGTGACATCACGGGGGGGAAGGATAGATACAAATGTACCAGATTGGAAGGCAATGTAAGGTGAAAGATGACAGACAGACTTCAGGGAGGGAGGTGTGTCCCAACAGAACACTAGGAAAGTCAAGAAATCGAAGGTGTACGCTATCCCTACACTCAAAGTTTCTTGAAATACGTACATGCGCGCGTTTGCGCGCGTGGAAGGCAGGTTTAACATGTGGGAGCGTGTTGCAAACCGTTTACAATGGTTTGCGCGGGCGTGCACGTGTGTAAGGCAGTGTGCGCGTGTGTTAACATGAATCAGCCTAGTTCACACCGTGTAAGGATGTGTGTGCACGTGTAACACCGTGTAGGGATGTGTGTGCGCATTTAAGTGACTGTGAGCGTGTTTGAGCTGGTGTGCACATTGCTCCCCTTCAGGAAACAGAGAGGAAACAGGAAAAAACAAAATACAGGGAAACTGCCAGAGGATACTGCTGGAGTTAATTGGTGGAAACAATTGGAAGCAGGCAATTATGCAGGCAGACTAGAAGCCCAACCCAGCACTTAAAACACTGCAAAGAGCAGTGCAGGGTGTTTCTCACAAGAGATACTGCAAGAAAGTAAGCTATCAGAATTGAAAACTGAAAAAAGCTGAACTCAGAGCAGAAATGCTAGGGGCTGCCATAGCTGTTATAATCAGGTAAGGCGAATTGCTGAGGGTGGTGACAATGCAGATGCTGACAGACAACCCAGAGTGAGGAGAAGGAGAAGAGTATACAGGCCCAGGGTCACCTACCATGGGTTACATGAGGTGGAGATACTAGAGCGCTACAGAGTGGACAGAGACCTTCTGCAGCAGATTGTTGAGCTGTGCAGGCCACATCTCACACACAGAACCAACAGAGGGGAACCCATCCCAGTGGAAACCAAGGTATATGTTGGCCTAAGAATACTAGCAACAGGTACCTTCCAGGGACTAACTGGTGATATGATGGGGATATCACAGGCATCAGCCTCCAGGGTACTGCACCAGTTCCTGGATGCCATGTCAGCACATGTCGGTGATCATATATATGTCCCTAATGACCGTGAGGTTGTGGCCAGCAATATGCGTCTCTTCCAGCAAATAGCGGGATACCCTGAGGTGCTGGGTGCAATAGACTGCATGCACGTATGCATCAAAGCACCAGCTGGTGAGCGGGGTAGAGTCTACATTAACCGCAAGGGATACCCCTCCATCAACTGCCAGGTCGTGTCTGATGCCCAGGGCATAATAATGAATGTGTGTGCTGGCTGCCCTGGGAGCTACCACGATTCCCACATCTGGCATCTGACGCAGCTGTACCAATCATTTGCCAGTGGGGACTTCCCACACGGACACCTAGTGGGGGATGCAGGTTATGCACTTGAGCCGTGGCTGATGACACCCATCAGAAATGCACACACACCTGAACAGGAACGCCATAATGAGGCACACGCACAAACACGTAATGTCATAGAGCATGTGTTTGGGCTGCTCAAGTCACGGTTCCGGTGTCTGGACACATCTGGTGGAGCCTTGCAGTACACACCAACTACATGTACCCAAATGGTCATGATATGTGCTATGCTACATAATATGATCCTGCGGAAACAGCTGCAGCAGGACCAGCACAGGGCTGGGCCTAACATCCCCCCACCATTGCCAAGGCCACCACAGGCAGAGGGTGACTCGGAGGAGGAACAACCTGACCTTGTCCCAGTAGGCAGAAGGAGGCGTGCCCAGTATGCCCTGGCCTTGGCAAAGAGGCAATGCATAGCACATACACTTGGTCAGTAGGAACACTGGGACTGATAGCCGCTCTGACTCACTCATATAGTAACAGGGATGCCTAACATGACACAACCTGCTTCCAAACATGTACAGGGAGTGTAGTATGTGCATCCGACAGAGGCAGCCCTGCAGCACCACCTGAGGCATGAATGCCATGTGTTAAGTAATGTAATACCATGTACCATATGCACACCTGAGGACCCGACTAACATCCACCCTCACCAATCATAAACCACAAAAAACACAAACCTACCTCATAGGTACCACAAGCGATAGTAACCTAGATGTAATGCTACCCAATGCCAGAAGTATAAATGTGTGCAGTGTAAACGCACACAGTATAGAGAATGTAGATATCAGTGCTGTAATAGAAAACAGGGTCAAAGCCCACATCAGCACCCTGACACTACCAGGTCACACCTCTGTCCTAATAGCAGGAACTGCCCCAGGCCTACTCTGGCAACGTGAGTGTCAAACGAAATATTACTGCCTTAATGGTAATCTTAATACAGCAAATACAGCAAAAGAGTTTGTTGAGTATATGAATAAGTCAACTGATTTCCTTAGATTCACTTTCAATTTCCAAGAGAATACTATCAACTACTTGGATATTGAATTAACCAAAGACTTAATTAACCAACAATATATAGCTAAGATATATAGAAAAACCACGTATAGTAACTCTTTCTTACATTTTTCTAGTTTACACCCCTATTGGCAAAAGAAGGCAATAGTCAAAGGTCAGGCCATTAGAGCAGCCAGAATGGTTACAAGGGATGTTGACTTCGCGATGGAGTGTAGTGCAATTGAAGACATGTTTTACCATAGAGGTTACCCCAAACATTTCCTAAATGAGATCTTCAAGGAAGTGGTTCACAAGAGAACTAATGGGACCATTACACCTCTGTTGAAAGACAGAACTGTGGCTAACTGTGAAGAGGGAACTACAGATAGGCTTGGTTCAAGCCCCATGGCGAATGCCATGCAGGAGAGTAGCTTTATTCTCTGTGAGCTTAATCCACAAGTGAACATCAGCCCAGGGTGTAGTAAAAATGACGAAAAAATTCCTAGGTTCATTACAACTTTCAACCTGGAAAGTAATATTATTAGAAAATTATTGGAGAAAAACTGGCCTTTAATCAGTAACGACAAAAGATGCTCTTCAAGTATTAGTCAATTCCCGAAAATAACTTATAGAAAAGGGAACAATTTAAAAGTACTTCTAGAAAGGAAAGCCCATAGCAGTAACGACAAAGGTACTGTTTGTTGTGGCTGCTGTAGATATTGTAAATATATTAAAAAAGGGAATAAACAAGTCATTAATAATAAAACATATACCCTAAATACTAAAATTGACTGTAATTCTAAAATGGTGGTCTACGGGGCTTTATGTACAGCTTGTACATGCTTTTATATAGGGAAGACAGAAAGGAGGCTAAGAGATAGGATATATGAACATACTAATGCCATCTCAAATTTAAAAACTGACAATGCCCTGAGTAAACATATTTCTGCCTTCCCTGACCATAATTTTAAATTTATCGGTCTTGATCAAATTCAACCTGATAGTAGAAGGGGACCGTACAACCTTTTGTTGGAAGAGCATGCATTATCATGGCAAGTAAGAACAAATGCCTTCATGGCTCCAGGATTGAATGAGCATTGTAATATTCAATGTCTCTTGAAGTTAAGAAGTCTGAACAGATGATTGCTGTCCAATTTAGGAAGGTTTCTGTTTATTCTTCCTGACTAGGCTTTTATCCCTGGCTTAGAAATAATACACAGTAACCACTGTTAACATCGATTAAGTTTAAACATACTAGGTCTTAGGGTTTGTTTTTACAATTATTGAGCTTTTGACTAGACTTCTTGTTTACCCAAGAAGGTGTCATTTTATTGTGAATTTGCTATTATTATTATTTTAATTTTTAGTCCTAATATATATACATATTTCTTTGTTTATACTTCTTTATATGTATTCTATCCCACAAAGTTTGAATATAGTATATATTTATTGAACTGGTAGGTTTTTTATCAATGTTTCTTTTCAAACTTGAGGGACATAGGAGAGGAGTTATTCATATTATCCCCTTTCTTATTTTACAATAAGGTTTATTACAACGTGTATATATTGATTTGCACTAAATGATATAATCTAGGCACTTTCTATTTAGTATAAACTATGTAAATTGTCAACACTATATGCAAGTACCAAGGATAGTATTACCTTGTAACTAATAACGCTATTCAGTTTGTCTTGTCAGTACAATTAATCATTTTGGGATTAGCCCTAATTAGATCAAATTGTTAAATTGTTTAATTGTTGACTGACTATTTAGACTATTTAAGCTGGAAGCTGCTCATTTTATTTTGTCTGAAGAAGTCCACCTATTGAGGTCGACGAAAAGCGCTTTATGCTACTTGCTGTTTAAGCTATCTGCTTGTGGTTTTTATCTTGTGTAATAGTTGCAGTCGGATTTGATTAAAGCCGAAGATTTTTTTATCATACAAGAAGTGGTTTTCCTGCCAGAAGTCTTCATTTTTTGTTTCCTTGGTTTGTTGCTATTTATTCTAGTTTGAAATATTACTGTCAACCTGGGTGCCCAGGACCCTGATAACCTCTTCTGTGCTTAGAGGATTGCCACCTAGATGGGAACTAGGGGTAACCCTGTTGTTCCCGAAGGGTATGACTATGCATTGTTTAGCGTTTAACATAAGGCCATGGCTCTGGCACCAGTTATCTGTGTCTATGAGACCCTTCTGAAGGATGTCTGTGTCAGATGGGTTTCCAACTATGGTTCCCAGTTTGCAGTCATCTTCAAACTTTGTCAGCCATAATCCTCCTGTGTTTGCTTGTACTTCTGAAAAGTAGATGCTGAACAAATGTGGGCCCAGGACTGAGCCCTGTGGGACACCACTTGTGACAGCTCTGGAGTGTGACATGGCACCAGCAACTTTGACCCTGTGTGTTCTGCCACTTAGCCAGTTTGCAACCCATGCTGTGATATATGGGTTCACAATTAAGCTGGTGATGTTTTCAATGATACCTGAGTGGGGTATTGTGTCGAAAGCCTTTGCCAGGTCAAGGTAGGCTGTGTGGACTGCCTTGCCCACGTCAATGGCCTGGGTGACTGTCTTGAAAAAGTCAACCAAGTTTATAAGGCATGATCTGCCCTTGACAAAGCCAAACTGGATTGGATCCAACGTCTGCAAGTCCCCTATGTCTTCATTTATTATTCCCATTATGATCCTCTCCATAGCTTAGCAGACCAGGCTTGTCAAGCTGATGGGATGGTAGTTTCTGGGGTTGGTGGAGGCACCTCCTTTGTGAAGTGGGTCCACCATTGCCGTATGCCACTCCTTGGGCACATATCCTGAGGTGAGGCTAAGATTAAACAGCTGCCCTAACTGCGGGTGTAATTCCTCATTGAGTTCATGGAGCACACAACTGGGGACACCATCTGGTCCCATGGATAAAGTGTTTTCCGCCTTGGATAGAGCAGTTCTCACCCCAGCATTGGAGATGTTTGGGGGGCTACAATCCTCTGGTGTAGATACCCCTCCGGTTGGGGGAAGGGGGGGGGGGAATCTGCACTGAACCTGTCAGCCAGTATGTTGGCAATGTCTGTAGGTTCAGTGATATTTACATCATTCCGAACTAATTCTGAGCATATCTGGGAGTTCCCTCCCAGGTGTCAAACATAGGTAAAAAAGGCCTCATGATTTTCCCTTGAGTCCTGAGTGGGTTTACTCTCAAAACTTGCCTTGGATGATTGTATGGGGGAACCCAGTGTTTTACTCATAATGAGCAGGGGTGTCTTCCCTTCTACGGATTTCGCTCTATCTTGTAGTAGCTCCTTCCTTTTGTTGTATAGCTTGTTTATGGCTAGGGTCCACCAGACTGGATGCTTGCCTGTGGTACAAAGAGTCTTTGTTTTGTTTGGGATTGCCTGATCCATGCAGTCCTGGAGGTGCTGGTAGAAGGCATTTGTAAGTGATACAGCAGCTTGGGTAATGGTGTCCGCTGGCTTGGGGGCCTTGAAAGAGACCACACCAGTCCTTAGAAATGTGAAGTTGGCATTTGAGAAGGTCTTCACTGTTTGTTTTTCTATCTGGGGTGTGGGTGGGATGTGGATTCCCACTGAGATTAGTCCATGATCTGATCTCACCAATGATGGGTATACTTCTGGTGTTGAACAGTGTGACCCCATGTTCGTGATGATGAGTTCTAGTATGTTGTCTCCACTTGTGGGGATGGTGACCAGTTGTTCCATGGCATTTGAGTGTATGAACTCTTGGAACCTTTGTGTTACAGTGTTGTGGCTTGATTAGTGATCCCAGTCTATATTTGGATAGTTGGAATCACCCAGTATGATGGTGTTTGGAGATACATTTATCCCCTCCAGTGTTTTCAGGACAGCTGTGTGAGGTACCTGAGTTTGAGAGGGTGGCATGTAACATGCTACAAACTGCAGAGCAGTCTTGCCTACGGTTACTGGCACCTGGATGGTCTCCGATGCATCGTGTGTTGCCACCAACCTTGAGGTGAGGGTGTCCTTGATGAATATGGACACCCACCCTCCTTTCTTGGTGTTGTCCGGATTTTGGTGCCGGAACGCATGATATGAGGTAACACCCGATAGTGCCGGGGTGCTGTCAGAAGCTGTGAACCAGGTTTCAGGCACAGCACAGACATCAATGTGCTACATACTGAGAAGGGCATCGAGTGTGTGCAGCTTGAGGTTGAGACCTCTGGCATTGAGCAGCATTACCCTTAGTGTCTTTCCTTTTCTGTGTTCTAGGGTGGTAGGTGTAGAATCTGATTCTTGCATAAAAAAGGCACAATGGGGGTGGCAAGAGCATCAGCCAAAATCCGGAAGCCCAGGGGTGACAGGTGCAAGCCATCCCTTGCAAATCAGCGTGGCCTGTCCAGCATGTCATCCCAGGCAGACAGACATTGGACCCCTTTGAATGACACCATAGTTTAAGCAAATTATTACAGCTGATCATCTTGTCTCTGTTTATGTGGCATCATACTTGGTGAAGGTAGGATACTGCTCAAGGTCAGGGTCATACCTGCCTGGCCTACATAATCAGAGGGATCCTCTATGTCTCTTTCCATGTAGTCCAGGGAGGTACATCTCAGGTCGTTCACACCAGCATGGATAATGACTGGGTCAGACTTGTACTTGCAGTTGAGTGACCTGAGTGCTTGCATTATGTGGTGGATTCCAGTGCCTGATAGGCAGCTTACTGTGACCTCCTCCGTACTCGATCTGGTGAGCGGGACGTCAGCGTGTATGACTATGGAGTCACCTATGACAAGTGTGTCTGGCATTGTGTTTGGCCTTAAGGGCTGTGACTGTTTGGCACACTGACTCTGTGGTCTATGTGTTGCATGTGCTGTGCCCTGTGGAGGCAGTTGTGTAGGTGTCTGCTGTGGTGGCCGCTGCTGTTGTGGTAGAATTCTGATCAGAGCCTCCGAGTATGTCTTTGTGTGTCTATGTGTATGATTTTAAGTTGTGATAGTGCTATGTGAGACTGGGTTTGTGATGTGTGTGGTTACCTTCACCTTCTCTCTGGTCTTGCTAGTCCTATGTTGAGAGAGCTCAGCCTCCACTTTGGCTATATAGTTGCATCTCTCACATGTATGTTTGTTTTATGGGAGAAGGAGAGGGTTGTCAGTGTACATGAGGCAATTGTAACATTGCCTCAATATTCCCAGGTTCACCAGCTGAGCAGGAGAGGACACTAGCAACTGATCCCTAGACATGCTAGAAGGAATAGATAAAACAATGTTGGACTACAGGGAGATATCAAGCCCCCCAAACCACATCATAGTGCTTGACTGACAATACCTACACATACACCATTGTTTCATAGTGTCATAGTTTACTACTAGGCTATCTGCCCTAGTGCATGTATAAGCCTAGCCATAGTGATGTGGCTATTGCCACCCCTTATAGTGGTAATAAGTGTACAGAATAGATTCCGAATATTGTGCCTCTGACTTAGTAGTGACACATTATGACCCCCTTACTTAATTGAATAACATGACTGTGCCTCTGTCTAGTCTGTGCCTCTGTCTCATATGCAGTTGTCCAGATGTCTCCTGAAGAGAGTCAGTGAGGGACTCTGTCTAACATGAACTGGGATACTCTGCTAGATTGTGAGATGCCTCTGAGTTATGACTCTGTCCCTCCAGCATGTCCTATACATGTATGTGCTGAGGTTCAAATCCTCAGCTCTCATGGTTCTGGTGGATTTGGATTTCTTGCAGTGGAGCATGTCCACCAAATCCTGATTGGACATGGTCTTGTATGTCAGGCATAGGTCACCTGTAAGTATGTGGTATGACACTGAATAAAGCTGGATTTCCTCTATTCTGGAAGCATATGACATGTGTTGAAGACCCCTGATCTTCATGGTAGGTACTTTTGGGGTCTCTCCAGCTGTTGCAAGTGCTGGGTGAGGTACATACCATATGGGGCTTTGTATTCAATCATGGGCCTGATAAGGGAGAAGGATAGTGGTACAATGACCTCCTATGATCTGGATGGAAAACCCTCCATGATAAGGTGGGCAAGAAAGAAAGTCTCCCTAACCACTTTGGCAACATGGGTGTCAAACGAGTTGTCACTATCTACATGTGTCCCCAGGTGTCTGATTTGTTTTCTGTGCTCAGTGGGTTGCTGTCTATGTATTGATCTGTGGGTACTTTGTTCCTCCCAAAGGGGATGAATACACATCAGTTGCATTCAGTTTCAGGCCATGCGTCTGGCACCAGCTATCCGCCTTTGTGACGGCATTCTGTAGGATGTGTGTGCCGGCTGATGTATTCACTATGGTGCCTAGGTTGCAGTCATACCAATACCAATACCAATACCAATTAAGAGGGGTCCCAGGACACATCCTTGTGGGACACCACCTGTGACTGGCTTCGAATCTGACAAGGCACCTGCAATGTTGACTTTATGGGTTCTGTTTGTTAGCCATTTTGCAACCTATCCTGTGACATATGCTGTTAAATGTCAGCTGTTGAGCTTGGCTATGATGCCTGAGTGGGGTATTGTGTCACAGGCCTTAGCCAAGTGCAGGTAGGCTGTGTGGACTGCGTAGCCCTCATCGATGGCCCTACAGACAGTTTCATAGTAGTCAACTAGGTGCAAAAGGCAGGATCTGCCCTGTACAAAGCTGAACTGGGTGGGAACAAGGGTCCGTAGGTCAGCAATGTCTCTGTGTAAGAGCTCCATAATGACTCTTCCCATAGCTTTGCAGACAAGGCTGGTTAAGCTTGTGTGGTGGTAGTTGCCATGGTCTGTGGAGGCATCTCCTTTGTGGAGTGGGACCACTGTTGCCATACGCCAGTGTTCAGGTACATATCCTGTAGCAAGGCTAAGGTTAAATAGCATTTGTATATACGGGTCCAGCTCCTTCTGGAGTTCACATAGCATGCAACCGGAGATACCAGCAGGTCCCATTGATGCTGTGTACTTGTCTTTGCTGAGTGCGGCTCTCACATGGACATCCAAGATGACAGTGAGGTTACATACAGCTGTGATAACTATCTTCTTTTGGGGGTGAGGGAGGGGGTAAATCGCACTGAAGCTGTCCGCCGGAATGTTGCCAATATCTGTCAGGTCACTGGAATATATGTTGTTGTGTACCAACTCTGAGCATATCTGAGGGTTCCCAACCAGGTGTCTGACATAACTGAAGAAAGCAGTGTGGTTACCTTCATTGTCTTTGGTGATTTATGTCCCCAAGTTGACCTTGCATGTCTTTATGAGATAATGTAGCTTTCTACTAGTGCTGATCACAGCTGTCTTCCCTTTTGGAGATGTAGCTCTGTCTTCCATTAGTATCCCTCATCTGTCATACAGTTTGTTTATGGCTGGGGTCCACCAGACAGGCCACTTTCCCTTTGTGGAGAGGGTCCTGTTTTTATTTGTGATTGCATGGTCCATGCTTTCTGACATCTAGCTAAGGGGAGGTCATTGTGGTTCTGCAGTTATCTTTCATCAGCATTAGAAATGACCACAACAGCCCCTGTGGGGTGTACCTCATGCAGACACATCCAGCAACTGTAAAGTCCACAACAGTACCTCACCAGGAGTATGAAAGAGCTGGAACACATGTAATGTGTCGCCTGATTAAACAGAGTGCAGCTCCACACACTGCCATGCTGTCCACCCAGATGCAAGCTGTGCCTGATGTAGAAAGCCATGTCCAAGCTGGAATCAATGCACATGCTGCACCTTGTACAATCTGAATGGCAGGGAGCTATGCACATGAGGGACCTGAACCCCAGCACTGACATTCATAGGACAGGCTGTACTGCATTATCCATAACACAGAAGCCACCTCCACGCATGAGTAAACTACCAGTACAGGTTATCCGTAGAGTCACTCGTTGATTCCCCTCAACAGGAATCCTAATGAGTGGATGGGAGATGGGAGGTTTACCCTGGGTATCAATGTTATGTCACAGGTAGACAGAGGCACAGTATACTAAACAAGACATATATCATGGCAAACTACACTTACAATGTGTTGACGACCAAACACACTCTCCGACTAGCATTAGAAATGGCCTAGGGCACATCGGTAGTGTTTGCCAATGTACACCCATGTTGTGGAATACACTACTGATGTTGGATGAGGCTGTTGTAAGTAGTTCCCATCTGAACATAATGCAACATGGTCAGATAGGTTCATAGGTACATAGGTTTATACTAGGCTATCTTCCCTAAGGCAGGTATAAGCCTAGCCCAGAGTTTGTTGGCGTACACCACCCCTTATATGGAAACAGTACTGTGCCCATTATTTTGTCGTGCCTCTCTCCAGCAGTGACACAGTGACGATCCCTGGGTTAAACGTATGACTTTCCATCCACAGGTCAAGATACCTCTTGAACACAGCCAGCAAGGTGCTCTGCCTCACATGGACCGGGATTGTATTCCACAGCATAGGGAGTCTCCGAGTGATAACTCCATCCCTCCAACATGTCCAGCGTACATCCATGCTAAGGTGTAAGTCACTTGCACTAGTGGTTCAGGTGGATCTGCCGATTCTGATGTGGAGCATGTCCATTAATCCCTGTTTGGACATGGCCTTGCATGTCAGGCACATGTCACCTCTAAGCAGATGGTACGTGAGTGAATAGAGCGGGAGTGTCTTCAATCTGGCAGCATATGACAGATGTTGGGGTTCCTTGATCCTTTAGGTGGGGGACATTCAGGGTGTCTCCAATTGCTGCAGATGTTGGGTGAGATACATCCAGAATAGGGCATTCTACTCGATCACCGGTCTGATAAGTGAAGAGTACAGGGGAACAATGACCCACTAGATCTGGATGTGAATCCCATCCTGAGCAGGTGGGCAATGTAGAAGGTCTTTCTAGCCACTTTAGCAATGTGAGTGTCAGAAGAACGGCGACTGTCAACCTGGGTCCCCAGGTCCATGATAACCTCCTCTGTGCTTAGAGGATTGCCACCTATATGGTAGCTTGGGGTTACCTTGCTTTTCCCGAAGGGTATGTCTACACATGTTGTGCACTTTGACTTCAAGCCATGGCTCTGGCACCAGCTATCAGTTACCGTGAGTCCCTTCTGAAGGATATCCGTGTCTGATGCACTGTCCACTATGGCGCCCAGTGTGCAGTCATCTGCAAACGTTGTCAGCCAAAGTCCTCCCATGTTGGCCTGTACTTCTGAGAAGTACATGACAAACAATAGGGGGCCAAGGACTGAGCACTGTGTGACACCACCTGTGACAAGCCTGGAGTCTAACATAGTACCAGCAACTCTAACCCTGTGGGTCCCGTCCTTAAGCCAGTTTGCAACCCATCTTGTGACATATGGGTTTACATTTCAGTTGGTAGGGTTTTCCACAATACCTGAGTGGGGTATTGTGTTGAAAGTGTTTGCAAGGCCTAGGTAGGCTGTATGGACTGCCTTTCCCTCAACAATGGCCTAAGTGACCATTTTGAAGATGTTAACCGAGTACAAAAGGCATGATCTGCCCTTGACCAAGCCAAACTGGGACGGGTACAATGTCTGCATGTCCCCTATATCTTTGTTTATGAGCTCAGTTATGATCCTCTTCATAGCTTTGCAGACTAGACTTGTTAAGCTTATGGGGCAGTAATTACCAGGGTCCGTAGAGGCAACGCCTTTGTGCAGATGTGCACAACTGGACCCTAACCAGGCTGTTGTGCACACTATGGAAATGTAAAGCAGTGATAGGACTAAAGCCCAGGATACTGACCACCACAGTGAAAGTACTGAACCACTACACTATACAGTACTACAGTGTTAGGTCAGTATGAACGGATGTTGACAATTGTGTGCAAAGTATCCCATGCAAAACCTGCAGGCAAAGTATACTCCCTGTTATGTTCACACAAAAAGCATTTAGACAGTAACTACACAACATGGCACAGAACACACAACCATAAACTGGAGGTATTTGTTGAAGGTCACACTCATCCACAAATGTGATGGGCTGCAGAGTTCAACATATGGAAAGCCCACACTGGGCATGCTCACACACTTAGATAAATGAGACATCTTTCACACAACATGCCATGGGAAGGCTGAACTGGGCATGCTGACACACTTAGTCCAAATGTTACTCCTAGCAACTGTGAAAACACACCAGAGGATGCTCATTCCCCGTTCTAGACACTGATCATGTAAGCACCCTATAAGTATATCAGGAGAAAAGAAATCTCCCAGTAATCTGAATAGTGTGCTCCGCTAATGCGTTTGTCTGTAGTGTCATAACATAGTTAGGTAGGGGTTTGAATCCAGGAAGTGGCAAGTGTGTGTGAAGGGGGATAAGTGTGTGTGTATGAAAGGAACATCCCTTTTGGCAACTGGGAAAACACAACACAGGATGCTCATCCCACTTTCTAAACTCTGATGATGTCAGCACCCTGTAAGTATATCAGGGGAAAGGAAATCTCCCAGTAATGCAAATAGTGTGCTCCGCTAATGCGTCCGTTTCTAGTGTCATAACATAGTTAGGTAGGGGTTTGAATCCAGTGTGTGTGAAGGGGGGTAAGTGTGTATGAAAGGAACATCCCTTTTGGCAACTGGGAAAACACACCACAGGATGCTCATTCCACTTTCTAAACTCTGATGATGTCAGCACCCTATAAGTATATCAGGGGAAAGGAAATCTCCCAGTAATGCGAATAGCGTGCTCTGTTAATGTGTCCATTTCTAGTGTCATAACATAGTTAGGTAGGGGTTTGAATCCAGCATGTGTGAAGGGGGTTAAGTGTGTGTGTATGAAAGGAGCGTCCCTTTTGGCAACTGGGAAAACACCACAGGATGCTCATTCCACTTTCTAAACTCTGATGATGTCAGCACCCTATAAGTATATCAGGGGAAAGGAAATCTCCCAATAATGCGAATAGCGTGCTCCGCTAATGCGTTCGTCTGTAGTGTCATAACATAGTTAGATAGGGGTTTGAATCCAGCAAGTGGCAAGTGTGTGTGAAGGGGGGTAAGTAAGTGTGTATGAAAGGAGCATCCCTTTTGGCAACTGGGAAAACACAACACAGGATGCTCATCCCACTTTCTAAACTCTGATGATGTCAGCACCCTATAAGTATATCAGGGGAAAGGAAATCTCCCAGTAATGTGAATAGCGCACTCTGCTAATGCATCTGTCTCTAGTGTCATAACATAGTTAGGTAGGGGTTTGAATCCAGCAAGTGTGTGTGAAGGGGGGGGTAAGTGTGTATGAATGAAATATCCCTTTTGGCAACTGGGAAAACATACTACAGGATGCACATACCCCTTTCTAAACGATATCACAATTATGTATGGCTTTTGATTACAGACATGCCACGTGTGTTTTGCCCACACAGAATGCCCATGTGTGCAGGTTGTCCCTCACAATAATGCATGACATTGATCAAACCAGTTATGGCAATGCACACATGATGTATGTGTGTGCCAAATACACATATGTACCTGTGACCTTCAATAGTTACCATGTGTGATGCCTGCCACATGTGAATACATGGTATTTGCACAGGGTAACATTATGACTGTGGTCTTCTGTGCAGGTGCTGCATGTGGGATGTGTATATACAGTGTGAGATGTAGATGCTATCAGCCTAGTAGTAAGGGATACACACCTGGTCTGGGGCATATAGTCTACCTGTTGTTGATGTACAGGTGCTGCATGTTTCCACCTGTTGTGGGAGTGGTAAGACGTTATTCCATAGCAATGCAGTGACTACATGCTAAGAATCATTCAGCTAGGGTGTTGTAGCTACACTAATTCATTAGCATTCAGTAATATGTCAGAATCCCTGGTGAGGGTCTGATGCCAACCAAGGTCAGGGTTCTACCAGCCTGTGTCACTTGCTCAGTGATCCCTTCCATGTTCCCTATCATGTATCCCAGTGAGGGACATCCCACATCAGCTGTGGTGGCGTGGACAATGACTGAGTCATATGTGTCCATGCATCTGACTGACCTGTATGCCTGTGTTATGTGGTGGACCACAGTGCCCCATGAGCATATCACTGTGACCTACACCTTGTCCAGCCTGGTGAGCATGTTCTCACTGTACTGGACAATAAAGTACCTAACACAACTGCGGCAGTAGTGTTGTATAGCTGTACAGACTGTGCTTGTTTGGCACACAGGATTTGTGTGCTATGTGTTGTGTGTGCTGTGTGCAGGCCTAATGTATGCCTGTGTGCCAGCTGCAGAGATGTCTGCCAGTCATGCAGGATGCTATCCTTAGGCTCCACAACTGGCCCGGTGTGTTTCCATGCTTGTATTGCTGTCCGTGTAGGTCCACATCAGATTGGTATTGCTGTCACTGTAGTATTTCATGCCACCCGACAGGTTATGCCAGTACTGGGTTCAGAGTGCTTAGTCCACAGTTTGGCCATGTGTTTCCATCTCATACATGTGTTGTACATCCATGGGTAGGGGATAGGGTTGACTGTGTACATGTGGCAGCTGTGACATTACTACATGACACACATAGTCCACAACTGTACCATAGAGGTGACTGACAACTGACCTTTGCACATGTTACCATAGTATTGAGATTGCATTGGTGATTAACAGCGCATAGGGCCAATGGTGAACAAGATACATAGGTCCATAGCTTCATACAGGGATGTCCGCCCAGGGCATGTATCCACCTAGCCAGAATGTGTGTGGCTTTCAACATGCATTGTAAATCTGTCTTGCTATGCCCTTTTCCAAGGTTAGTATACTGTGCCTCTGTCTTACAGTGACACATAAGTGATACCCATGGTAACCCTACAATGCCACATCCAGTCATTAATATCACTCTTGAAGATAGTCACTGAGTCACTCTGCCTAACCTCTATTGGGATAATATTCAAGAATGAAGTGAGCCTCTGAGTTGTGAATGTGCCCCTCCAGCATGTCCTATGTATATCACTCCTGAGGTTCAAGTCTTTCCAGCGTGTATCCTGATGGGATCTGGATATTCTGAGGTGCAGCATGGCCATTAAGTGAGGGTTTGACATGGTTTTATATGTCAGGCACAGATTGCCTATGAAGAGGCAGTATGCCACTGAGTAGAGCTGCTGTTTCTTTAACCAGTCAGTATGTGTCATCTGTTTGAGCCCTTTGATCCTCTTGTCGAGGTACGTATGTGGTATTTCCAGTTGCTGCAGGTGTCTGGTAAGGTGCATGCCGACAGGTTCATCATAGTCAATTATGGGCATGATGAGGGATGAGAAAAGGGGCACAATGTCCTCCCCTGATCTACATGTGGATCCCATCATGATGATGTGGCCCATATAACATGTTTTCCTAACCACTTTGTCCATGTTGTTGTCAAATGGAAGAATGCTATCAACCTGTGTACCCCAAGGTGCATAATTCCTTCATCTGCACTTAATGGATTAACACATATGCGGTACTTTGTGGTCACTTTGTGTTTGACAAAGGGGATGACTATACGCTTTCTGTCATTCACCTTGAGGCCATGGCTGTGGCACAAGTCATGTGTTTGCTAGAGGCCCTTTTGGAGGATGCGTGTGTTAGCAGGAGAGTTGATTATGGCATCCAGTTTGCAGTCACCTGCGACTTGCTCAGCCACAGTACTTCCATGTTGGCCTGTACCTATGATAAATATATAATGAACATGACAGCTCCCAGGGCTGAGCCTTGTGGGACACCACTTGTACCAGGTTGGAGTCTGACATGGCTCCAGCAATTCTAGCCATGTGTGTTCTGCCCTTGAGCCACTGTGCAATAACCATAGTGACATAGGGGTTAATATGTACACTGGTGAGCTTCCCTAAAATGCACAAGTGGGGTATTGTATCAAAGGCTTATGCAAGGTCCAGGTAGGCTGTGTAGACCTCCTTCCCCTTGGCAGTGGCCTTGGTGACTGTTTCAAAGAAATCAAACAGGTTTGAGAGGCAGGATCGGCCATTAACAAAGCCAAACTGTGTATGGTGACATGTCTGTAGGTCCACAATATCTAGATATGTGAGGTTCATGATGATCCTCGCCATAGCTTTGCAGACAAAGCTAGTCAGACATATGGGGCGAATAGTGTCCAGGATCCGTGAAGGCACCACCTGAATGTAGAGGGACCACTGTTGCTGTACGCCACTCTTTGGCCACATATCGTGTAGTAAGGCTGGGATTGAACAGTAGTGTTATGTCTGGGTGTAGCTTTTCTTGTGGTTCATGTAGGACACAGCCTGGGACACTGTCTGGTCCCATTGATGCAGTGTTTATTGCTTTGGGAAGGGCATCTCTTACCTGAGCATCTGTGATGTCAGGGGGGGGCAGCACCCTGCCACAAGACATATTTGCCCTTTTGGTGTGGTGGGGGGGAGAAGGCAGCAGTGAACCTGTCCACTAGGATGATGGCAATGTCTGTGTGTTTTGTATTTCGTGTAACATCTTGGATTACCTATGAGCATATCTGGGTAGTACCACCCAGGTTCCTAACATAACTACAGAAAGCCTTGTGATTATCCTCAGTGGCTTGTGGAATCTTCTCTCAAAGATGGCCTTAGACAATCGTATGGGTGCCTGTAGTTGTCTCACAGCCATTAACAGTAAACAACACACCTCATACACCTGTACTAGGTGCCTCTATCATCAGGCACACTGACATCACGTTCACCAGGCTTAACGAGGTGAGGGTCACGGTGTGCAGCCTGTCGGGCACTATGACCTGCCACATAACACAAACACTCAGGTAACCCCAAGGCAAGTACAGGTATGACTCAGTCAATGTCCATGCTGGTGTGAATGACCTGACACATACCTCCCTGGACTATATGACATGAGACAGTACGGAGCTCTCTGAGCACGTAGCCCAAGACAGTTTGACCCTGACCTTGAGTAGCACCCTACCCTCACCAAGAACGATGCCACAATATCAAAGCACGATGATCCCTTCCAACAATTGACTGACATACTGGTGTCATTCACAGGTGTGCCAATGCTTGCCATCTTGGGGTGGTATGCTTTGCTAGGGACAGCTTGCACCTGTCACCCCTGTCCTATTGGAATTTGGCGGAGCCTCTTGCTACACCCATAGTGCCTGTATTAGGCAAGGCTCATAAGGCAAACCCACATCCATTTGTATCACAAAGGATGAGGAAGTCAGAGTGATGCTACTCAACACCGGAAGTCTAGACCTCAGGATGCACGCACTCAAAACCCTACTTAG
Organism: Protopterus annectens; assembly: GCF_019279795.1. NCBI lineage: Eukaryota > Metazoa > Chordata > Ceratodontiformes > Protopteridae > Protopterus > Protopterus annectens. The sequence goes on from NC_056732.1 coordinate 117,522,670, forward strand.
CATTATGGACATCGATATCTGTGCAGTAACATAAACCTGTTTCAGGTTTCACAGGAGCACACCAGCACTACCAAGTTATAGCTGTTACCATTCTTGTCGGCCCCAACACTTGAACAAGGGAAGGGGAGTATCAATATTCAATGCAAGGAGGCAAAGTACAACATAGGTGTTAGGCCATTGAGTACAGAAGACGTAGTTGGGGACCTGGGGAAGAAACATGATAGCAGTCTGTCATTTGTCAACCACATGGCCAACGTGGATTGAAAGACATGTTATATAGCCCAGCTAATCATGAGGGATTCACATGTATGGCAGGGGAGGTCATTGTGCCTCTTTACTCATCCATCATCAGGCCTATAATTGCGTACAATGCACCTTTTGGGATGTACCTAACCAGACACCTACAGCAACTGGTACAGGACAACAGTACCTCATCAAGAGGATGCAATGGCTCAAACAGATGGCATATGCTGCCCAGGTAAAGGAAATCCAGCTGAACTCAGTGGCATACTGCCTGTTCAGAGGCAATCTGTGCATGCCATATACAGCCATGTCCTACCCAGCAGTAATGAACATGCTGCACCTCAGGTAATCAGAGTCCCATACAGCCACATGCTCAGGAGACCTGAACCTCAGCACTGACATACATGGACATGCTGGAGGGGCATATTCCTAACCAAGAGGCTCCCTTCACTCTGTAATGAGCTCACACTACAGGTTAGGCAGAGTCCCTCATTGACTCTCTTCCATAGGAATCTGGATGAGTGGATGGAGATCATAGTTGTACCCCAGGTATCACTTCTATGTCACTGTTAGACAGAGGCACAGTATACTAACGTCGGACAAGGGCATAGCAGCATAACTTGTAATTGGGTGGCGAAAGACAAACACATTCTACTAGGCTTATCAATGCCCTAGGGCAAATAGCCTAGTATGAACCTATGAACATGTGTGTACTGCTATAGTACTTCTGCCATATGTTGCATGTGTGTGTGTTGTGGGGGATGCACAGGTAATGGCCAGATATTTCTGAACAGGCGACACGTCTGACACACTCTGGGTGTTCATCCCTACATACTGGATGTGTGTTGCCATCCAACCCTGTGATGTGGACACACATTACTCAGCCTGGATATACATATCCCAACAACACCACAAGCACAGTACACTACCTTGCTATGTATGCATGTAATTACACAGTTATTCACTAGTTATGACTGTGATGCTATCCATGCAGCCCATTGGGCCAGTGGAAGCCACAACACGCACTGCCGGCCCCTTTGCATATGCTTACCACAGACATCCCACATACTGCATGTACTGTGCACACACATATCTAACCCAGAACATCTGCACACCACTTATTAATCCTGTCCAGTGGACTACAGATACAGGCACATTGTATAACAATAGCAGGAGGCTACTGCAGCACAGGGCAGATTCACATGAAGGCAAGGCATCTGTGGTCAGCAGTGTTAAGATGCTTCACATTCACCAAATGCACAGATATTGACAACATTGTTGCAGACAGTTTAGGTGCAGGTACCCCCCCCCCATTCTCCTACACATGTGGTATTAGTTATCCCAGATGACTGTAACCTCCCTATCCTCTCACATGTCCAGGTGAGGGCCACCCTCAACATTGCAGAACACATAGCATCACTGTTACGAAATGGTATCCCTGGATGTGTGCTACGTTCACCCCTGGAGGACATAGCACCACATGACAGACTGATATTAATCCCTGGCCATACTACAGGATATGTACCTGAACAGTGCCATACATACACAGTGGTCCCACACCAATGAGGAGTAATCTCTACTGACCCTGGTAACTACTGCATCATATGCACAACTGGCCTTGTGTTCTAAGCTATAGAAGTTTAAAGTATGGGCAACATGTACAGCAATATTACATATGTATATATTTCAGGACTATGTACACACAACCTATCTCATGGACATACCTATAGATAGTGAACTATGATACATTTAGAGGTGTCACAGTAAACACAGTATTAACCTGCTACTTTGCATTACCTGTGTTTGTGGCAGCTGTTGCTGTATCAGTGGTGCTGCTTGCTGCTTGCTGTTTTCTGCTGCTGCTGCTGGTTTTGCTGCTGGCAGGCTGTATATCTTCTTATTTCTGTCTCTCTCTCTCTTTCTCATTAGGTTTGTGCAATGACTGTATTGCATGTGTGGAGTGTGGGTACTGAATGCTTTTGTAGGTATCTGCATAGGCCCATGTGATGGCCTCTGCACCAATTGTAAGGCAGCATTATCTAATTGCATACAGCCAGTTGTGTACTGATTGCATGTCTCACTGTGATTTCAGGACAGTGCTATAAAAAGGTATGTGAGATAGGCGTTGCACTTTCAGATTGTAAAGGCATGGACCATACTGGTATGCTGTTGGAAAATGTTCTGTGAGTGTGAAGGTTAGTACATCTCTCATGCTTCATGCTGTGTTGTGAATTCAGGTTGCTGCATTTCTCCCACCTGTTCCCTGTAGTGAGTGTGTATGCATACTGACACCCGCAACTATATTTATTATGTATTGCTATATATACATATGTGTACATATACATACTGTCATATATGTACATTAGCTGACAATATTGGGTACAAGCTAACAATTTTCAGGGCTGTTTCTGTTAACACACACTAGTATGGAAATCCAGTAATTGGGACAGTGAAGGTCTGTCTGACATGCTTAGGGTAGTACACATACTATATTGCCTTTATCTTCATTCCTACTATTACATGTTCTACTTATTTAGCACTATATTCCTGTATGAGAGTCATGTCTTGCTGGTAGGTCATACAGACTAGTGTTACAATGGTCTTGTGGTAGGGCCTACTAGTATGCTTGTATTTTGCTTTCAAATTGAGTACAGGGTCTATCAATCAAAGTGCTGGAGGCACCTTCCAGCAGTTAACGGGTTAGTAGGTCTCACAGGAGTCAGGCTGTGTTGCAGATTCTGGCTGCTGCATTTATCTTCACTGTTTCCTGTAGTGAGTGTGTATGGATACTGACACCTACAACTATATTTCATATGTATTAATGTATATTTATATGTATGTATGTGTACATATACATACCTTCATATATGTACATTACCTTACATTATTATGTACAAGCTGACAATTAGCAGGGCTGTTTCTGTTAACACTGAACTACTGTGGGAATCCAGTAATTCGGCCATTAAAACTCTACCTGAAATGCTTCGGGTAGTACACCTCCTATATTGCCTTTATATTGATTCCTACTATTACATGTTATATTTATTTTAGCACTGTATTCTTGTATGGCAGTCATGGCTTAGTGGTAGGTCCTACAGACTAATGTTACTAAGGTCCTGGGTTTGAGACTGGCAGTGGGAATTTATTTTTCTTTCCAGACTTTCAAAATGAGTACAGGACCTGTCAATCAAAGTGCCATAAAGGCACTTTTAAGCACTTAAAACTAGGTCTGCTGCTTTGCTGAGCTCACGCATCTTGCACTGGCGGTGAGCTCCGCTAACACAAGCGACACCAGCTATTTTCTTTGAAAGAAAAGAAAAAGGGGTGACAGGAAAGTGGTGAAAAAGGGGTCACAAAGAGGGTAAGACAGTAGGGAAACAAGCGTGGGATTTGCAGGAGGGATGTAGGTAAGGCCCATAGATGCCCATGTCTTTAGCAGCAACAGCTGTGCATTTCCATGTATGTTGGTGAGACATTTGAAACCTTCCACCCCTGAGAGAGGTGTCAGGACAACATTAATGTTTGTTGTAGAGCCAATTGTAATTAACAGTTTCAATGTCAAGCGGACATGTGTGCGACATGGACAGCTATGTATGGGGCGTAATTTTTTTGTGGGTACAGAGTGCCCTTTTTTTTTTTTTTCAGGTGAGAGTGGTAAGTCAGGTGAAGGAAGTCGGTATAGCTGGGGAGGTAGGTTGGGTAGGTTAACAGACAAGACAGACAAGACGCATACAGGGGCGGTGTATGACACACGTGGGAGGGGTTACACAATTGACAGGGACGGAGGTTGGGATATCCAAGACGCATGAGCCCACAGATGGCAACAGTGGAACTGATATCCCCACCCATAGGCAGTTGCCCCTGTTCCTTCACAGCCCAGGACGGGGCTGTGCTGGGGGCTGTGTAGGCGGGGCAACGGGCAGGGCCACTAGCTGTGCCACACGAGCCTCGAGCTGGCGTAGGGGCCCAAGAACGGAGTTTTGGATCTCCCTTCGCACCACAGACCGGACACCTTGGAGGGTGAGTGGACGAACTCCTCCGGCCACGCTTGCAGAGGGGGGATAGGCCCCATCCCCTGCAGCGCTTCCACCCGAAGGTGGCACAGGGCCACCGGAGGTGGGTCTGGCCTGGGCACTAGTGCCAGGTGCAGTCGGCAGCTGAGGTGGGAGAGGTGGGTCCGCTGGGACCTGCCTTCTCAAGCATTCTAGGTTTGTGAGTAGTTATGTTAGTTTGGGTTAGTGGCATATTATTCCATTCAGATTAGTTGTAACAGCATGCATTGGTATTCCCATTAAACAAACACCCAGATATTAACACCATTGAACAAGGAGCATATCAATATCACATGCATTATTTGAACGGAAATACACAATCAAACAGCATGCAGGGTTGATTAATGGCAACAGGCCATCAGATCTGCAGGTATGAACAGGGCACATGCACGAACAGACATGCATATATTTTTGAAATGGACAAATGTCCATGGTTAATGAAATGTTCACATACCAATATTTAGTGGGTGTTGTTATATGGAATTATAGGGTTGGGTGGAGATAGAAAGTGATGACACATTCATAAGTTACACATTGATATACATTTGTAATAGGTACACATTTAAGTTGAGGCTGATGTTTCAAAATAATTTTTATTTGAATGTCATGCTACACCTGTTACAAATACATCACTATCCTACTTATTTTGAATTTGATCAGATACATCATCCTGCTACACTTTGATGACAGGACAGGGGACAACTATGGCTGTTTAGTCTGTCAGATAATTATTCATTCTATCTGCAAATTGTTTACTGTTATCACCATATACAGATTTTGGCTTAGACATTCCAGATTCTGACACACTGAAATCAGTTTGGGATGTTAATTTGTACTTCCCACATGCATTTAGTTCTGTAGAAACACACTGGAGCTAATATATTCAGGGGTTATTACTACTTTATTTATTCATACATGACCCTTTCTGTCACTCTCACACATCCTGCAACTTCACAGTTCAGGTTGGTACTTCTAGGCTTTGTTCACATATTAGACCGGTGGTGATTCAAACACTTTCCAACAGCCTCACTTCTGTCATGATTCAGCATTTCAACAGGGGATATATCTCACATGTGACTACCTCAGATTCTGAAGCTGTACTCTTGAGACTACTGCAGGTTACACTATATTTAATTAATGGTGGGACATCTGTATTACAGCACTATTTATTTCTATCAATTATATTTCCAGTTACACTTGCATACTGATGAACTTGTTGCAGCCATACCTGCAGACTTTCAATTCTTGCTTGCACATTATATTACTTTTAATCAATATACTGCAGTGTTCTGATACATGCTACAGTATAATATTTATTTACAAGTATTGGGTGGGGTTACTAACCTGCATGGTGGCGCAGCCGCGCCAGCCTACGGGCATGCCTCTCGCGGTTCTCAGAGCGGACACCTGCAGCTGTAATACGAAAGAAGTAATATTGGGCTACACATCTCCATGGTATCAGCTAGCTGAAATCCTTACATACATAAGTAAAATGTAACTTACTCAATAGTGGGGCGTTGGGCATATCCCGGGCCTCCTCGATCCATTGGGTCAACTGGTCTTGCTTACGTCGCTTCAGGTCCGCATGGTGGTGACGGACCTGCTCACCAGTGCGTGGAATGCCAGTAGCACTGGTCAGATCACGAGCCAACTGGTCCCATGCCTCCGCCCTGTACGCTCCCCATGAGACCTGGCCGTGCATGAGTTGGGCCTCGTGATGATGGACTAGGAGCCAGACCATGTATCTGGACTCCTCAATGCCCCAACGCTGTGCTCGAAAGCAACGTCCCTCACCTACTCCACTCATTCTGACTGCAGGTCTGTTCTACAATCGGTTCTGCTGTATATTCCCGCCTATGGGGCTTATATATATGCCGCTTTTCCCGCACATTTCTCTGATTGGCCGTTTTGGAATTGTATCTACTTCACTGAAAATGCTTTATCATGCTCCATTCTGGATTTTATCCCATATATATGCTATTTCTGCATTTCTATGTATTGCTGTCATGGCTTAGTGGTTTAGTACCTTGACTCTAGTGCATGGTATCCTGGGTTCGAATCTGACCACTGATTTTTAATTTTCCTGACAGAAATGAGTTGAGGACCTGTCAATCAAACATGCCATAAGCACTTTTAAGCACTTAAAAGCAGATTTGCGCTCGTTTGCGCGGAGCTAACACATGCGCACTGCCAGTTAGCTTGTGGGAGCGGCGCGCAAACGGTGTGCGCTGGGATAAACCTTAATTGGATAGTGACACACATGTTAAGCTAAGCACAGCTAGTTGCAAACAGTTTCAGCCTGTTAAACCGGTGCTTAGCAACGGGCGTACAGTTTGCAGCTTTTTAAACACCACGCAGCTACGGGCACTCTGTCTCACAGCAGCTTAGCTATCAGTACATTTCTAATTATTTTTATTATTGTGTTACTTCAATATATATGCTCCATTTCATTCCATTTTACAAAAGGGTATACTTTTACATTTGTACAATACTGTCAGGGGCTTTTTTAGTGCTTATTTACAAAAAAAAAAAAAAGGTTGTTGTGTAGGCTCGAACCCTGCCTGCCTATTCTTAAGCCAGCAACTCTACCGCTAAGCTATTTCTTCTTGGCTTACTTTGCATATTTAGTTCTCATATCCTTTTCCACTAATTGCTAACTGCAGTTGCGCTAGTAGCACACCCGCGCACACGAGCGCACACAGTAGCACACATTAACGGGGGTTAAACAAAATAAAACAGTTTTTATTTTCATTTTATAGCCTCTGTTCACTTTGTACACTGATGGTCTGTGGGGGAATGTGTTGTGTAGTGTGTTTATTTACATTTCCATGGCCTCTCTCATGGCTGTTTACTTTCAGCCATTCTACACTTCCGGGGGCGTGTCCGCATGCAGGGCTTAGCCTACTGACACGCCCCCTACTCTCTTACACGGACCGTGTAAGAGTTACAGTGTGATTCAGCATGCCTCATGCACCTCATGCATATGCATGACATGCTGACATCACACCGTTTAACTGCAGCCTCCGTGTAAGAGTTATAACTCTTACACGGAGGCTTCCTGAATCTGGGCCTTAGGCTGTACATGTGGCTATATTCAAATTGTCAATTAAGCTACAAGAAATAAATGTGATTTGGGGGAAAGTGAAAATCATGATCCTGTCCATCTCAAATTTACCCAAACATTTTGGTTCAGACCATTTCTCTGTAAAGCGGGCAATAGATTGTTATATGCATAATAAGACAGTTATAGTAGAAACAGAATATGAATATTATTATTGAGCTGAATTTCATTGTATAAGTCAAAAACTGATATAATGGAAATGGCAAAATAGTATGAAGCAATTGCATATTCCTGGAAAGTCTTGTATAATGTCATAGATAGCAATGCAGATATGTACATACCAAATGAACACTTAATGAATATGAAAATAGGTTTGATATGGTGGTCAAGGCATTTAGAGAAACTGAGAAACATGACAAATATATTTCAGAGAAAATATAAGTCCCATCCAACTGAGTATAAGTTGAATAAATATCCAAAATATCCAAAACCACGATCAGCGTACTTGTTAAACTCAAATAAAAATAAAAAAATGCTGCAAAAGAACACAGCAGAGTCTTGAATTCCACAAAGTTTTGAGTGTTTTTGTTCCTCTTGAAAAGGAACTTCATCAAAAACAATGTGACCTCTACTTCCTTCCATTTATACACTTAAAAAAGGTGCCATAAAATCACTGGCAAAAATTTTAAGGTATACACACATTAAAATATCACATATTATTCCCAAACTTCACGCATCAAATATATATGCGTGCTAAACATCAGTTCCATTAAATATAAAAGTAAATATTGTAGGTTCATAGGTTCATACTAGGCTATCTGCCCTAGGGCATTTATAAGCCTAGCCAGAGTATGTTTGGCTTTCGCCACCCATTTTAAATTAATTTTGCTATGCCCTTTTTCAAGGTTAGTATACTGTGCCTCTGTCTAACAGTGACACAGAAGTGATACCTGGGGTAAACCTACGATCTCCCATCCACTCATCAAGATTCCTCTTGAAGAGAGTCAATGAGGGACTCTGCCTAACCTGGACTGGGATTTTATTCCAGAGTGAAGGGAGCCTCTGGGTTATGAATCTGTCCCTCCAGCATGTCCTATTTATTTCAGTGCTGAGGTTCAAGTCTCTCGAGTGTGTAGCTCAATGGGATTTGGATTTTTTGAGGTGCAACATGTCCCTTAATTCTGGGTTGGACATGGCTTTATACATCAGGCACAGGTCGCCTCTGAGCAGGCGGTATGCCACTGAGTAGAGCTGGAGTTTCTTTAACCGGGCAGCATATGGCATCTGTTTGAGTCCTTTGATCCTCTTGGTGAGGTACTTTTGGGGTCTTTCCAGTTGCTGCAGGTGTTTGGTAAGGTGCATCCCAAAAGGGGCATTGTACTCGATTATGGGCCTGATGAGGGATGAGTAAAGAGGCACGATGACCTCCCCTAATCTAGATGTGAATCCCTTCATGATTAGGTGGGCTATATAAAATGTTTTTCTAACCACTTTGGCCACGTGGTTGTCAAATGAGAGATTGCTATCAACTTGGGTCCCCAGGTCCCTAATTACTTCTTCTGTACTTAATGGATTACCACCTATGTGGTAATTTGTGGGCACTTTGTTTTTGCCAAAGGGGATGACTATACACTTTTTGGCATTTAGCTTGAGGCCATGGCTCTGGCACCAGTTGTCTGTTTCTATGAGGCCCTTTTGGAGGATGCTTGTGTCGACTGGAGAGTCGATTATGGCGCTCAATTTGCAGTCATCTGTGAACTTGGTCAGCCACAGTCCTTCTGTGTTGGCCTGTACCTCTGAGAAATATATACTGAACAAGAGAGGTCCCAGGACTGAGCCTTGTGGGATGCCACTTGTAACAGGTTTGGAGTCTGACATGGCTTCAGCAATTCTAACCATGTTTGTTCTGTCCTTGAGCCAGTTTGCAACCCATCTAGTGACATAGGGGTTTATATTTAAGCTGGTGAGCTTATCTATAATGCCCGAGTGGGGTATTGTATCAAAGGCTTTTGCGAGGTCCAGGTAGGCTGTGTGGACCACCTTTCCTTTGTCAATGGCCTTGGTGACTGTTTCAAAGAAGTTGACCAGGTTTAAGAGGCAGGATCTGCCCTTAACAAAGCCGAACTGGGTAGGATCCAGTGTCTGTAGGTCCCCAATATCTTTATTTATGAGGTCCATGATGATCCTTTCCATAGCTTTGCAGACCAAGCTAGTCAGGCTTATGGGGCGATAGTTTCCAGGGTCCATTGAGGCACCACCTTTGTGGAGAGGGACCACTGTTGCTGTACGCCACTCTTTGGGTACATATCCTGTAGTAAGGCTGAGACTGAAGAGTAGTTTTATGTTTGGGTTGAGCTCTTCTTGGAGTTCATGTAGGACACAGCCCGGGACACCGTCTGGTCTCATTGATGCTGTGTTTTTTGCTTTGGAGAGGGCGGCTCTTACCTGAGCATCTGAGATGTCGGGGGCAGCACTCTGCTGGGATAGATATTTGCCCTTTTGGTGGGGGGGGGGTTTGCACTGAGCCTGTCAGCTTGGATGTTAGCAATGTCTGTCGGTTTGGTGTATTTTTTTGTCATTTTGGACTAATTCTTAGCATATCTGGGAATTCCCACCCAGGTTCCTAACCCAGGTAGTAAACAATAAACACATAAAATAGCTTATATAATCAATTGAACTATTTAAAAACATTGTCGAAAAGTTTGATTATAGAAGTCCTATGACAAGTTTGATTATAGAAGTCCTATGACAAGCAGTCTGACTTCATTTTCAAAATAGGCTTGGTAGATATTATGTCATTAATGCCTGGTGGGGCACTGCCCTTTAATAAAAGTTGCCAGTGAAGCTCCCTCTTCTCAACAAAAGTTTTCCAATCACCACCCCTTTCCGGGCATTCAATCTTCTCTAAAATGGTAAAGCCAACTTTCTTAAAATCCTTGCACACCAAAGAATGCTTGTAAAGGGCATTACAAGAGTTGGCTTTACCAATTACTGATAGATGCTTGTCCGCAAAGGTCCAATAGTCTTTCCTACACTGAATGCTGGACAAGATAGACAGAAGGCTATATATACAACACCGTTAGTATTGTAGTCAAATCTGCCCTTAACTGTAATCAATCTTGGAAAACCTTCCACAGAAAAACTACTACCTTCAAAATAAATCTTCACTGTTTGCAGGTTCTGCACCTCTTCATGCTCCAACCTTTGGTAGAAAGATTGCCATGACTCCTGCCTGCTTCTAGGATGTTTTTTAATTTTTTTGATTTTTTTAAAAACAACTCTAGGTTATTTTCCCAACTGGTTGGTTAACCCGAGGCATTCAAAAACAGTACTCCATAGTGCTTTGATGGAACTTTTCAAAGAATGGATATATTTGCTGTATTGTAGGACCAATACCCATGACGGGTTATCTGGACTTTTATCATTGTTTTTATTCTGACCCACCATGGATCCTGATTGTCATATAATGGAGCCATATTGAGAATTTCTGTGCTCTATCACAAAACTACTAATATTGTCCAACATGCCCTTTGGGTAACCCATGCTTTTAAACATTTCACAAAGTTAAATAGCTTCAACTTGGAAGTTGGTGTCATCAGAAACTAATCTAATACGTCTGATCAGTTGACCTTTCACCAAATTCTTTTTTCTTCCAGGAACAATGCACAGACCTCTAAAGGAAATGCACAATGGTTGACACCTAGAGTATAAAATGCTGTAGACTGGAGTAGGAGGTACAATAATGTATTGCATTCATTTTTTGTTTTGTTTTTTTCCTGTACTTAGTCATCCATGTCTAACAATGTTATGTTGTGCATATCTCACCTTCGTTCTTGCTGTTTGGGTTCAGAGCCGATGCTCGGCTCCAACTTGGCCATATACTATAGCTCGAGAGCTTTTACTGGCTCAAGGCTAGCCCCTATCCCAGCATGCCTAGTGATAGTTACCCAGATCTCATTTGCTACTTGCAGCTTCAAAATTGCGGATACAGTCTCAGGCTAAGTTTTTTTTCCCTTATTATATTTTTCAACAAACATTTCTAGTTTAGCTTATCTAATTTGTTAACTGTAGTTGTCCTTCATATTTCTGTCTACCCCTATCCCATCTGAGTGACTTGCTTTTGTGTAGATTAACCGTTTTTTTCTCTCTGGCCTTTCCCCCTCTTCCAAAATCGTTTAAATTAGGGGGCTCTTCTTCTTCCTTTTCTTGCATTACCTTTAACTTTAAGGAGTTGCAGTTTAAATTAGAGGCTCTCCTTAGGTGGGGAGTTTGCCATTTAACTTAGAGGCTCTCCCCCCTTTCTCTGTTTTTCCCTATCTGTTAAAAAAATAAAATAAAAAAGGGCATTTTTTGTCTATTATTGCCTAGTTTTTTTCTCTTTGTCTAGCTTACATAGTGATATTAGTAGTGTTATTGCATAGTTTTCGTATTATTAGTTTATAGCCTTAGACATACTGCTTTTCTCTATGATGTCCAAGGATACTGCCACAGATTCAAAACCTTCGGGTTTCAAAATGTGTGACTCATGCTGGCAAAAGATGTCCCTTACGGACAGGTAAATGAGGTCCATTTTTGTTTAGGACCTGTTCATTTGCAGGACTCGTGCTCTATCTGCCATGCCTTTAGTTCATGAGTCCTGCAGGAGAGAAGAAATAAGTTAATATTGAGAGGTTTACTGAAGAGCCCCTTTGATGCTGCCATGGAGGGGACTCAGCCAGCAAAAAATTCGGACAAATCCAAGCCTTCATCCTCTTCGGCTCTGAGTTCGGACCAATCTAAGGACAGGGGAAAACCAGAAGCTAAGTCGGATCCGACTTTCGGTTCCAACAAGACATCTTCACCTATGGCTCCATCTGTGTTGTCGCAGCCAGTAAGATCCCATAAGCGTTCCAGGTCTCCTGCCTTGGAACCATTGCAGTCTGCTCCACAGTCTCCATTATTGCAATCTGTGGCAGGCAGCCACCAGTCTTCTACCCATTCCTCTCAGTCATCCAAGAGCCTCTCAGATAATGATGTGGAGAGGGTGGTAAAGAGGCTTCTTAGGACATCAGCATTAGCCAAAATGCTTTTGGGGCCATTCCAGACAGAAATGGTGTAGACAGCCCAAAGAATATCTGTCTTGATTCCTCCTCCAACTCCTCTGAGTTCGGAGCTGGAGAGTATGGAAGTCATAGTATTGGAACCGTCGGTTCTAGTAACCTCCTATGGTCTTTCCATTCTGACTACTGCTCCGATCTCCTCGATACCCCCTTCTGTCGAGGAATCTGGGAGCTGATGCTCCCTTGTTGGCTCTGGGGGGGGGGTGGCATCGGACCCTTATCCGACCATACTCTCCCTCTCGGAGCTTCAGCGCAGGTCAGCTCGGCTCCTTCATCTGCCTCAGAGCTGTCACCCTCGGTTCGGAGGAAGTCTCCTGCTTCTTTGGAACCAAAGATTCTTTTGGTTCGGGACCATGATGTCTTCGAGGTGATGAGGAGCATGATGTTGGCTAAGACAGCTCCACCCTCAACTCCATTAACTCCTTTGCCTTTGGTGCCGGTGTCCACCTTTGAACTTCCCCTCCGCCCCAAGCATAGGGAACCCATGCTCCAGGACGCCCCATTGGGTGATCCCACCTCTTCCGAAACCTCCCCTGAGCATCCCTTGGAGGAGGTCCCTTGGAAGAGGACTTGCAAGAGGAAGCATGTGGACTCCCCTGAGTCTTTGACATCAGACACAGACTTGGATGACTCAGAAGTGTCCCCACGGTCCTCCTCTGAAGATGTCTCCTTCTCAGACTTCTTAGAAATCCTTAGATAGAGGAGTGACTGGAAGTCCCTTGCCCCTTCTGAAGATGAGTCAGTGTACCTGGATGTATTCGGTTCCCGACCATCTACCTCTTGGGTATCTCCTCCTTTCGACCCACTATTGCACATAGTGAGTTGGAAGGCGTGGAGCTCTCCAGACACGATTGAACTAGTTCCGCAGAGGCCCAATAAATTCATTACAGCTCCTGAAGAGAGGCTGTTCTTATCTAAAGTTGTTCTCATTAATGATATGGTGGTGGCAGCAGCCACCAAAAAGGAGTTAGTGGAAACATCTTCATCTGTCCATCTGCCAAATAAAGAGTCTCGTATGATAGACAGATACGAGAAGCATATGTTTTCTTCAGCGATCATTACTATTTGACCCAGTTTACAAGGCTTCAAAGGGATCTCCTCAAGGAGTTAGGAGATACCTTACAGGATCCTACAGCTGCGGGAGCCTTGGACAAGGAGGCTTCTCAGCTTTCAACCTTGACTTCAGTGATTAACTCTTCCATGCAGGTCATTTCTTATGCAGCTGATGGAGAGAGCAGGGTGGCAGGCACAGGGGTAGCCTTATGTAGACACTCCTGGATGTGTCTTTGTCATTTTGCAGATCCCTTCAAGTCTTCCTTTACCAATGCCCCCTTTGACGGCTTGTCCCTGTTCGGGCCTCAGGTAAAAGAGACTCGTACCAGGTGTGAACAGGATGGCAAAACGCTCTCTACCATGGGAGTATGTTTTTCTGCTCCATCTAGGCCCTATCCTAAAGGCCAGAAGAGTGGGAAAATGTGGTTCCGGAAATCACAGGGAGCTTCACTGACACACGTGGAGAATATTCCCCCAGGGGCAGAGGGGGGAATAACAACAGAAGACGTTGACCTCATGGTGGGGGGGGGGTCCACAGAATCAGGGTGACAGAGATACTTTCTCTGGTAGGACCTTCCAGTGCTCCTGAAGGGAGGCCCAACTATCCGACTCTGGAGACAGTTGGGGGGTCCTTGTACCCAAAAGCCTGGCAGACATTCACAGAAGGTACATGGGTACTATCCATAATATCCAGAGATTACAATATCCCCCTTCTCTCTACTTCCCCAGTCAAAAAGACAGTACTCTATCCCAGATGTTCCACCCAGTCTTTGGGATCAAGAAAACCTAGAGGTTCAAAGGTTGCTAAGAAAAAGGGTCATCCATGAAGTCCCCGCAGACCAAATCTGATCCGGAACTTACTCAAGATTCTTTTTAGTTCCAAAGAAAACAGGTGACTGGAGACCCATTTTGGATCTCAGCAGGCTGAACAAGTCAGTCAAAAAAACAAAGTTCTGGATGGAAACACTGCAGTCCATTCTTCCCTTTCTGGGACAAGACAATTGCATATGCTCTATCAATCTCCAGGATGTGTACTACCACATAAAAATGGACAGAAAGTCAAGGAGATATCTACGCTTCCTACTGGGAGCCAGTCACTATCAGTTCAGGGCTCTGCCCTTTGGTCTCACCACAGCCCCAAGAGTGTTCACCAAATGCATGGCAGTAGTTGTGGCTCATCTGAGGCATCAAGGATTCTGGGTGTTTCCATATCTAGACGACTGGCTTCTTACTGCCATCACTAAGCATCAACTAATCAGGGTGAGGGAATACACAATCCGCTCTTGTTCTCAACTTGGGGTTACCATAAGCTACGAAAAATCTGCCTTGTTGTCTTGTCAATATATTACTTTTATAGGAGAAGATTTATACACAAGGGCCATGATAGCAAAGCTGCCTCAAGAAAGAGTATTAATGATTTGTTGCCAAGTTGTCATGCTGTTCACACACAAGAGGATTCAAGCAAGATTTGTCTTCAAGGTCTTGGGTTCTATGGTGGTGGCAAACACTCTGGTCCCTATGGCTCGCTTTCACATGAGAATTCCACAGTGGCTTCTGTTTGCACAATGGTCATATGTCACATCAGATTCTGATCATGGAATCCTGCAAAAGGGATCTGGAGTGGTGGCTTCACTCTCCTATAGTGACAATAGGCAGGCCGTTTCTAACCCCTCAACCTGCAGCCACAGTGATCATGGACGCTTCCCAGATAGGATGGGGGGGTATTATCTGGGACAGACTGTTCAAGGGACTTCACAGGAACATGAGTACCACTTGCACATCAATGCCCTGGAGATGAGAGCGGTGCTCCTGGTGTTGCAACCACTTCAAGACTCTCTACCTACAGAGACTATAGCAATTCAGACTGACAATATGTTGATAGTATGGTACATCAACAAACAGGGTGGAACCAGGTCTTACTCCTTGTGTTAAGAGGCTGTATGAGTTTGGCAATGGGCGATGTCTTCCCAACATTTTCTGGTTGCAACGCACATCCCAGAGAAATCTAACGTGATAGCAAGCAAGCTCAGCCGGGCTATCCTGATGCCCACGAGTGGTCCCTGAAGCAGGAAGTTGAGGACTTGATTTTTTGCAAATGGGGCCAGCCATGCTGCGATCTGTTTGCCACCCCCCTTAACAACAAATGCAGCAGCTACTTTGCCCTAGTCCCACCACTGTGACAGTCATCCAGGGATGGACTTGTTCATGATTGGCCCCTGGGACTGCTTTACGCCATTCCACTTTTTCCCCTGATCCCCAAGGTACTTCAGAAAGCACAGTCATTGGGTTGCAAGTTAATCCTCATTGCTCCTTCCAGGCCTCATCAAATATGGTTCCCATTCCTTTGGCCTCACTTGCAAGAGGATCCTTGGCCATATCTTTTGAGGCATCAGTCGGGGGCTCTCCATCCTTCCATTCAAACTCTCAAGCTCACAGCTTGGTTTCTCCACTTCCGGTCTTAACCAGGCTTCCCGATGTTTCTCCAGCAGTTAAACACATTTTGATTTCCTCCCATAAGACCACTACTAGGAGACTTTATGCTAGTAAATGGAAGAGGTTATCTTGTTGGGCAGGCAAAAATCAGGTTGATCCCTTTACTGCTCCCATTTCAAAGATTCTTGAAATTCTTGCTGAAACCTTTGACCAAGGAGCAGCTGTAGCTACTACCCGAGTTCAGTTAGCTGCCATTTCTAATTTCCCTATGGGAGAAATGGGTTCTAATATCATGTCCCATAGGTTATGCAAGGCATTCCTAAGAGGTATTACCCTATTAAGACCTCCGATAAGAGAACCCCTTCTCCCCTAGAATCTATATTTAGTCTTAGATGCTCTGATTCTTCCTCTCTTCAAACCATCTGCTTCTTGTCCGCTCAAATTTCTAACTTGGAAGACCTTTTCCTTTTTCTTGGTTGCAATTACCTCAGCTAGAAGAGTTTCAGAATTACAGGCCTTATCTATTCGTCCCCCCTACTTGATTTTACATAAAGATCGGGTTTCTCTCAGAACCAACCCCTCCTTCTTACCCAAGGTATATTCTGACTACAATTTGAATCAATCCATAGAGCTTCCTGTGTTCTCCCCTAATCATGGCAACAAGGCAGAGTATAAGCTTCATCAATTGGATGTTCATAGACAGTTACTTTTCTATTTACATATGACCAATGACTTTAGAAAATCTGACCAATTGTTCATATCCTTTGAGGACAATAAAAGAAGTTGTGCGGTCTCAATGGTGACTTTATCAAAGTGGATTTCAGACACTATAAAACATGTCTACGAGTTGCGTAAACACAAACTTCCAGGGAAGATTAAAGGGCACTCAACAACGGCCTTGTCTACATCTATTGCCTTTCAAGCTAGATTGCCTTTGGATTTGATTTGTGCAGCAGCTACATGGGCTAATCCTCATACCTTTACCACTCATTACAAAGTAGATGTGGCCTCCTGGAACAGGGCATCCTTTGGTTCCACGGTCCTGAAGACGTTTTCCAGTGAGCCACCCAAGAATCAGATGCTGAGGATGCTGTCCCAAACAGCAAGAATGAAGGCGAGATATGGACAACATAACATAAATAAATAATGTACTCACCATAACGTTCCATGTTTGTTGTCCTTGATCTCACCTTCCTTCTTGCATCCTACCCTCCTTCCCCCTACCTGGAGGATCAAGAGGAATCCCTTGTTCTATTGGTTATACTGGCTGGGTTTCCTTTATATCATACGTTATGGTTAGTCTCAGTCTACTACTATTAGTACTGTGGAGGGGTCACACCTTTATTTGTAGGTGTCATCAGATATGTAAAGTAGGGTATATCTCTTGTGTATTTATATGGTCTAGTGTTGGGTTATCCCAAACAAGATCTGGGTAACTATCACTAGGCATGCTGGGATAGAGGCTAGCCTCGAGCCAGTAAAAGCTCTCGAGCTATAGTATACGGCTAAGTCGGAGCCCCAAACAGCAAGAAGGAAGGCGAGATCAAGGACAACTAACATGGAACGTTATGGTGAGTACAAAACTTTTTTTTGCCAGTTCTTTCTGCTACCATCATCCAAAACATTATGAGCATCTGGAACACAGTTCTACCAGAATGACCACTAACCAGGAGGATAGGACTCAGTACTGCCAGAATTACCAATATAGACCATTCAAGGGAGAGTCCCTAAACCTAAAGGTCTCACTGAGTCCTGAGGCCTCTTTAGGCAGCCATTTTCTGAGATATCACTCTCCAGAAACAGAGCTTGAGACAAAGGTGCACTTTCCTAGAACACTAATGCATCACTTTTCTGGGCAGACCAGTTGTGTCAGCAGTACCATCACTCTTATGTTGGATGACCATTTTACAGGACTGCAAGGCTAAACTGCATCAAATGAGCATTTCCTTCTATCCACTTGCTCTGTGTTGTCACTTTAAATGGTTGTGAGCTGAAACTGTAGTGAACTTTCTCCATACATGTAAGGCTATAGTTTTAGCAGAGCCCAGACTATGCCTTCTCCTCCTCCTCCTCCTCTGTAGTTGCATAAGAGTCATCCATGGGTTGAAGTCTACAGCTCAAACACAGTAGGGAGCTCTTCACCCTGGCAGGAAATCTGGATAAGTACACCCCTCACCAAAGAGCTGCCAGTCACTACCTGTACAATAAATTATTGGCTGTAGTCAGAAATGACTAGTACAGGGGTTTACTCAAACTTCCTTATGCATTTGCAATGCCTGTTCAAAGGCTGGAATCCAGACAACCTTATAAGGTTTATTTTTTCCAAATAAAGGCTACAGAGCCCATAAGGCAAACCAACGTACCCAACACACTAGTCATAGGTGACACTATAGTCAGGCACACTGATGTCCCACTCACCAGGCTAAACAAAGAGAAAGTTACTGTCAGCTGCTTGTCAGGTGCCAGGATCCACCACATAATGCACACACTCAGGTCACAACACAAGTACAAATATGACTCTGTCATTGTCCATGTTGGTGTGAATAACCCGAGACATACCTCCCTGGACTACATGAAAAGAGACATGGAGGAGCTTCCAGATCTTGTAGCCCTGGCAGGTATGACCCTAGCCCTGAGTAGAATCCTGCCATCATCCAGAATGATACCGCAGTACAAGGACAAAATGATTGACTTCAACAATTGGCTAAACTTCTGGTGTCATTCTAAGGGGATCCAGTATCTGTCTGCCTGGGATGACATGGTTGACAGACTACGATGCTTTGCCAGAGATGGCATGCATCTGTTGCCCCTGGGATTCTGAATACTGGATAAGGCTCTTGCCACCCCTATAGTGCCTTTTTTAGGCAAGGTTCAAATGCCAAATTCACCACCGTAAAAGGTACAAGCAAGCAAACTCTAAGGGTAATGCTACTCAATGCTAGAAGTCTAAACCTCAAAATGCACTTACTCGAGGCACTCCTTAAAATGGAGAACATCGGCATCTGTGCAGTGACAGAGACCTGGTTCATGGCTCCAGAGATCACCCTTGCATTACCAGGTTATAATTCATATCACACCTTTCGGCAACCTAACCTGGACCGAAACAATAAAGGGTGGAGGCGTGTCCATATTCATTAAGGATATCCACACCTCCAGGCTAGTTGCTCAACATAATGCATCTGAAATTATCCAAGTGCAACTAACAGTGAGCAAGACTGCAATCCAGGTTGTAGCTTGTTACAAATCCCCCACCATGCCCCAGGATTCCCACTGTTCATTTCTTAAAATACTGGAAAATATTAAGGTACAACCCAGTAACTTAATTATGGGTGATTTCAACTACCCCACCATCAATTGGGAAAACTACTCATGTACCAACTCATTCGCTCAATGTTTTCTGGAATTCATAAATTCCAATGCCTTGGATCAGCTTGTCCACACCCCCACCAGGGGCAGCAATATCCTGGACCTGGTTATTACCAATATGGGTGACTGGTGTTCCATGCCAGAGGTCAGCTCCTTGCTGGTCAGATCCAACCACAAGCTAATCACCATAGACATCCATATCCCACCCCCACCACCCATTAAGGAAGCCACTGTCAAGAACTACTCCAAAGCCAACTTCATGTTTCTTAAGACAGAAGTGGTAAACTTCATGACACCCATGCAGATGGAAAATAGAGGTACGACTGCTGAATCTTGCACAAATGCACTGTATAAGCACATACATGAGTGCATGGATTGTGCCATCCCCAACAGAACCAGGACGCTATCCTCCAAATAAAGGAAGCCAGTCTGGTGGTCCCCTGCCATAAACAAACTCTACAACAGAAGGAAGAAGCTGTTGCAAAAAAAGAGTAAAATCCCAAGATTGGAGGAACTCCCTGGTCAGCCCCAGCAAGAAGCTGAGATCCCTCATAAAATCCTCCAAAGCCAGTTATGAAAATAAAATTGCCACTGATTCCAAAGACAACCACAAAGCATTCTACAGCTATGTCAAGAATCTCATTGACAACACTCAGATCTGCTCTGAGCTACAGCACAATGGCACTAAATATACAGAATCAACTGATATTGCCAACATCTTGGCAGATAGGTTCAGTGCTAACTTTACCCCCCTTTCACCCTCTAAAGGGCCCATCTTCATACCGGAAGAATGCAAAGCACCTGTAATGAAGAAAATGTAAGACCGCACTCTCCAAAGCCAAGAGCATAGCATCCATGGGACCAGACAACATCCCAGGCTGTGTACTGCACGAACTACAGAATGAACTGGCACCCTACCTAAATACCATGTTCAATCATAGCCTCACCTCAGGCTATATGCCTAATGAATGGCGCACAATGACAGTTATCCCACTCCGCAAAGGGGGTGCCACCATGGATCCCAGAAATTACCGCCCCATTAGCCTGATGAGCCTGGTCTGCAAGGCCATGGAACATATAATCTTGGAGCTTATAAACAAAGACATAGGTAACCTACAAACCCTGGACCCCACTCAGTTTGGGTTTGTAAAATGTAGATCATGTCTACTAAACCTTACTTGACTTCTTTGAAGCAGTCACCAGAGCTGTAGATGAGGGCAGGGTAGTGCACACAGCCTTTCCTGACCTTGCCAAGGCTTTCAATAACATCCCCAACTCTGGGATTATAGATAAACTCACTAAACTGGGCATAAATCTCTATTTCACAAGATGGGTGGCCAACTGGCTCACTGACAGAACTGACATAGTAAAAGAAGCCAACTCCAAGTTTGACGTCAGACCAATGATGAGTGGAGTACCACAGGGTTCGGTCCTGGGTCCTCTCCTGTTTAGCATCTACTTCTCTGAAGTGCAGGCCAACACAGAAGGTCTTTGACTAACAAATGTTGCAGATGACTGCAAACTGGGAGCCATAATAGAATCACCTAATGATGTAGACATTCTATAAAAGGGCCTCAAAGAGACAGATGCTTGGTGTCAAAGGCATGGCCTCAAGCTCAATGCCAAGAAGTGCATTGTCATCCTCTTTGTGAAAAACTCGGTACCCATGAACTACCACATAGGTGAAAAGTGTGATAAGAGACCTCGGGACACAGGTGGACAGTAATATCTCATTTGATAACCACATCACCACAGCAGTCAGGAAATCCTTCTACATGGCACACCTCATCACAAAAGGGTTCTCCTCTAGAAAAAATGAGGTCATTGTTCCTCTCTTACTCATCCCTCATCAGACCCATTATAGAGTACAATGCCCCATTTGGCATGCATCTCACAAGACACCTACAACAATTGGAAAGACCACAGAAATACCTCACTAAGAGGATTACCAGCCTCAAACAGATGCCATACGCAGACAGTCTCAAAATACTCAAGCTCTACTCCGTCGCATATGGCCTACTACCTCTCTAAGAGGATTACCAGCCTCAAACAGATGCCATATGCAGACAGTCTCAAAATACGCAAGCTCTACTCCGTCACATATCGGCTATTCTGAGGCGATCTCTGCCTAACATACAAATCTATGTCAAACCCATAGTTGTTGGACATGCTACACTTAAAGAAGTCCCAATCTCTCTGTACCACATGCTCCAGGGACCTAAACATTGTCACCACAATAAACAGAACATGCTGGAGGGATAGATTCCTGTCCCATAGACTTCCCATACTCTGGAACAAACTACCCATTCATGTCAAGCAAAGCTCCTCATTGGCCCTCTTTAAGAAAAATCTTGATGACTGGATGAGAAATAGAAAATTCACCCTAGGGCTCACTTCTGTGGCACTGCTTGACAGGGGCACAGGGAAATAATTTTCTTGGGTGGCAAAAGCCAGGGAACCTTTTTGGCTAGGCTTATATAGGCCCCAGAGCTGATAGCCAAGTACCTACCTATGAACCTATGAACCTAAGGTGGCATAGCTATAATACTGTAGTTGGGAACAAACTTGCTATAGTATGTCACTGTCCCTAAGAATGCCCTCACCTATTAAATGGTAGAAGGGAGGCCTCTTTTCCAGTTTTGGCCTAATCTTTCCATTATTCACTCTCAGACCCAGATAACATACCTCTGCCATATCCACCTGAAACTTGCTAGCCTTGATAGTCAGCCTGTTGCTTGTAGTCTGCCCAACACCTCCCTGACATATTGAATACAGTCTGCCCATGACCAGCTGTAGATGTCAAGTGTCATCCAGGTAAGCAAAAACATAATCCTCTGCTCCTACTACCATGTGATCCTTCCAACTTCTGGAAAGTTGCCGGGTCATTCTTCATTTCAAAGGGAATTTTTGCAGACTCATAGGTTCATAGGAGGTTACTAGGCCAATGGCCTTAGGGCCTTTACAAGCTTAGCCATGTAAAAACCCATGCACCCTAATTGACCATATTTAGATGGTCATTGTTAGCAGAGCAATTCTATGATCTGACCCCAAATGGGGTCACAAATGCTGACGTTTCCCTGGCTACAGCTTTCAAGGGTGTCTGTCAATAACTGTTGTTGAAGTCAGTAGTGGGTGGATGCTTAACCCACCCAACTGCTCTAAGGCTTCATCTGTCCTGAGCATGGTGTAGGCATCTGTCTGCGTGACTATTCAGTTTTCCATACAGATCTTGGTGCTGACATTGTTTTTAGTAATGGCACCACTGGTGAGGCCCAAGAACTGTTTAGTTCCAAGATTACCCTCAGTTCCAACATATTCTGTTATTCCTTTTTCAGGGTCTGCCTGACTCTTTCAGGCACTCATTACAGGGCTTGTTTGATGAGTCCCTGTCTACAAGGTACCCCACCAGGTGGTTGCACATAACTTACCAGTAAATATATGCACAGATCCCTGGAATACTGCTTGGATTTTCTGACCCTGGCTACAAATTGGCTCCTTTGACAGTGCTGCCACAGCAATCTTGGTGTCAGACCAACTATCACCAAGGAGATTTACCAATGGATTGCTCTCTGGTTCCTCCTACTACTCAGTGCAGATGTTGAGTACAAGGGTCCCTCTGTCATGATAGGACTTTATCATGTTAGCATGGTAGTTTATGCTAATGCTTCCTGTGTGGTGACTCTGCCATAATTAACATGACTTGCATTTTTCATATTGTGGAAAGGACCCTCCCACCCTGCCTGCTGTTTGTTGTGTCTAACAAAAAAAAGCACCATCATCTACTGCCTGACAAAAATACTCTCTGGCTGCGTCTGTCCTGTCATACCAGATTTTTTGCTACTGCTGTGTTAATGACAATTGCTCCTGGCCATCCCCTATGAGCTCCCTAAGCCTAGTCCTGAAATTTAAGATATAATCCACAACAGACTCTACGTGGGAATCACACTCATCCTCTCATTCATCATGAAGTAAATCAAGGGGCTTCTCACCTTGTCACCATCCAGCAACTCAAAGGTCAAAACAAATGGATTCCTGTATCATTTCCCTGTATGAAAAGTGAAGATGGGGCAGGTAATGTCCCAGTCTTTCTTGAACTGATTTACCTAATACCTATATTATGGTCTTCAGGGTAGAGTTAAACCTTTCCAACAGAATATTAGTTTGTGGATCATAGGGGTTAGCATTTACATGCTTTATCTGCAGTCATTCCATAAACATGTCAGCAGGTCTGATATAAAGTTGACACCTCTGTCTGTCAGTATTTCTCTTGGAATAGCCTCCCTGTTGAAAATATCTAGCAAACTGTTTGCCACTGTCTCTGCTTTAATGAAAGAAAAAGCCACCACTTCTAGGTGAATAGTTTCAAAATCCACCACTACCAAGATATATTTCTTACCCGTGAAACTTGGGGTTATCAGAGGTTCCACAGTATCCATAACAACCCTCTGAAATGGTACCTAAATAACAGGGAAAGGCACAGAGTAACCTTAGCTTTGTTTTTAGCCTTGACAACCTTTTGGCATTGCTCACAGATCTAGCAGTACACTGTTAAATACTTTTTCAGTCACTGCCCAATAAAACTCTTTATAAACTGTTTTAGTACACTCTGTGTTTATATAGCCTGTGAAAGGAATATTATAGGCTGTGATCAATGGTGTCTGTCAGTAGACCCTTGGTACTTCCAGCTGCTGTATTACATCTTCCTCGTGTCATCTTTCAGGCACCTGTATCCATATACATCAAGCTATGAGGAACATAGCAAATGATCACAGAAACCATAAGATGTCTAGTGATAAACACCTTTAAATAAACACACTTGAAACTTCTTGCTACACCTTATAAGTACTTAATAGCGTTCTCTTCCCAAGCTGAGCAAGGTTGTACATGATAATCCTACTGTACATTTGTCTTTACCCATCCAGTTTTCAAGACTAACTTTAAAGGTACACAAAGTAGTACTTTTTATGACCTGTAGTGTAACTTATTCCATAAACTGGGAC
Organism: Protopterus annectens; assembly: GCF_019279795.1. Lineage (NCBI taxonomy): Eukaryota > Metazoa > Chordata > Ceratodontiformes > Protopteridae > Protopterus > Protopterus annectens. The sequence continues at coordinate 117,546,977 of NC_056732.1, forward strand.
TATATTAAGGAACCAATCCCTCCAGCGAGCCTTGTTTATTTGTTGCTGCATATTTTGGTCCCTAGTAGGAGATCAAATAGGGCTGGATCTTTCATGGCTAGAAAAGTGAGACACAGGATACTTCAGAGCAGATGATAGATTTCTGTGTATAAGAAGAATTGTGCTAATCTGTTGGGATAGTTAAAATATTTAAGGTCTCAAATTTTCTTCGCTAAAAATCATTGGGACCTTTCCAGATGGGCAATATGCTTGGATCTGTACATACTGGAAGGGATACAGTATTCAGTGATGGGTCTGATAAGGAAATGTATAGTGGCAAGATGACTTCTTTGGTACTTGGAAATATTCCCTTAGGAATTACCTGGAAATGATGAAGGATTTTTTGACTATGGTAGAAATGTGATGATGGAAGGAGAGAGAGAAAGTTGTATTCATAAGTACCCAAGTCAATTATCACTGTATCCATCTGAAGAGGAGTACCACTTATAACATAAGGTGAAAGCAGATTTTTTTGCCAAATTTTCTAATGAACTTTTTTACCTTTAGTTTAAGACCAATTTCAGTACACCAGGTATATATGTATTCCAGCCCTTGATAGAGCAGTTTACTGTTGGTGGATGATACAATGATGGTGCCCAGCTTGCAGTCAACAATAAACTTAGTCAATCACACCTTCATAGGTTCACAGATACATAGGTTTATACTAGGCTGTTGGTCAGATAGCTCATTAATAACTTAGCTTGAAGAACCCATTTTGTCAGTACACTACACCATGAAGAAATTAGGTAGCAGTTACTCCCCTTTCAGTTTAAATTTTAAGGGCTGGATATTGGCTTGAATTTCTGCAAGTGTAAGGTAAAGAGGAAAAGGCCCAGCTCTAATCCCTGCTGTACCCTACTGGTCAAATATTTTCGTTTAGAGAGGGTACAAGGAACTTTGACAAGGCATCTGCTGGATATCCAATTTACAATCCAGTGGACAACATAGGGATTTAAATAAAGTTTGAATAATTTTTCAATAATACCACTATGGGGTATAGTGCTAAAAGCTTCGGTCAGGTCATGATTTAAGCAGTGTGCACAGAGTGACCACTGTCCACAGCCTCTGTAATCTTTTCAAAGAATTTGAATAGGTTCTGGAGACAGGTCTTGCCCTTTACCAAACCAAATTGAGTGGGGTCTAAATCAGTTAAGTTGTCTATATCTGCATAAATGAGTTCTGCTATGATACATTCCATGGTTTTGCAAATGAGGCTGGTGTGGCTGATAGGCCTATAATTACCTGTGTCTGTAGAGGGGCTATAGCTGTTATGCAGGCATCAGGCACAAATCCTGTGAACAGGCTAAGGTTGAACAGTTTTAATAAAGTGTAGGATAGTGCATATGTGGTACTAATGAGAATGCAGACTTGTAGGTTCTTTGGTCTCACATAAGTATTATTTTTAACCTTTGTCAACCACAGTTTCAGGGACAGTAGGGGCAACAATGTAGGTAGGAAGGGTAAAGTTACCACTAAATTTGTCAGTATATTGGCTGTATCCTTGGTATTGGCATGTGCAATATTTTTGTGGATGAACTTAGTGCATTCTTGGACATTATTCCTTAATTTCCTGACATAATGAAGAAAGATTTGCTGTTTACTTTGGTATGTGCAGTGACCTTAACTTCATAATCTGCTTTATATTTATAACAGTGTCCATAAGTTCCTTGCTGGCATGTTTCAATGTGATGTTCGTCATTCCTACTGTTGCACTAGCCCTTAGGCTGTACAGGTTATTTCCGACCTAGGAAACAACAACCTGTCAGATTCAAAAAGCTCTGGCATCCGACCACTCCTTCACTCTGACTGCTGACTGACTAATTCTTAGGAGGGTAATGAGCAGTTAGAGTAAAGCATTCTTCAGTACTTTCTTGATGTCTTGAGAAAAAGTATCTCTTGGTCTTCACAAGAGCAGCAATTGGCTAAGGTCTTCATTTCTGGCAGACATGCCCCCACTGGAGATCCCTTCCACCCAAAAATTATTGCCCTTTTATAAAACATATAATTTAATCTATTTTTGACTAAAAGCAGTACTTCTGCTTTAAGAAACTCAATATTTTTTCACAAAATGTTTCCTGTCGGGGGCAACTATTTTTAGCAAGATCTTCCTTGATTTCATCTCACAGAGCTGTCTGTGGAAAGCTTAACAGATTCTTATCTTCAAGAGGCCTTTTTAACACTAATCAAGGTAGTTGTTTATCTGGACTTTTTCCTGAACTTCTCCAATCAGGCTCAGACTTTTACAGAAAATTTCACAGGATATTAGGGTTCATGGCTTCTATGATTCCCTTGATACCTCATGCCAGGTTAAACACGAGAAAGAGGCAATGGTTTATTAAAAAAAAAAACACATATGCACTCTCTGGACTATCAAATTCCAGTTTTGAGCTTTATAAAAAGCGAATTGCATTGGTGGAAACAACATTTTTAACTAAACCCAGGTCTCCACTTCTCTCCTTAGACCCAAACCAATCTGTCACCACAGACCCATCAGGTTTTGCTGGAGGACCAGTTTCTAGAGAGTTAAAGGTACAATGTTGGTGAAATCTTTCAGACAGACCCAAGCACATCACCTGAAAAGAAATGTTGGCTGTTATTCAAGCCTTCGAGTTTCTCCGTCACCTTTAGTTCCCAGAATCTCTTCAAGTGATTACAGACAATACCAGAATCATGGTATATCAACAAGCACAGAGGTACAAGATTATATCTCCTATGCAGGCTGGCAGTGGTGGCTTGGGAGTTAGTGCTTCAGCATTCCTTAACCTTCCAAGCATCTTACATTCTGTCTGAGCAAAATATAGTGGCAGACAAACTAAAGAGGATAAGGACAGACCCTCATGAATCAAAATTGAAGGAGGGGGTCTTCTAGGAATTGATCCTATTGTGGGGAACACCTCTAATAGATCTGTTCACCTCCTTTAAAAACAGACAACTAAACATGTTTTGTTCCATGGTTCCTTGCAAACAAGCATGGAAGACAGATGCATTTTCATTCCCTTAGAAGGGAATGTTCCTTTATGCATTTCCAGCCTTTCCACTGATATCCAAAGTTAATTCTTAACATTCAAAAGGATACCCCAAAATAATTGTGTTGACCTCCTTTTGGCCCAGGCAGCATTGATTCTCCCTTCTTATGGAATTGGCCAAGGGTAATTACTACAAGCTTCTTCACAAACTGTATCTACTTACACAATGCAGGGGGAACTTGATACACTCCAGTATCAATAAACTTCAACTGACTGCCTGGATGATTCAGTTTTCATCATCATCATCTTCTTTCGGCTGTTCCCATTAGGGGTCGCCACAACGGATCGTCTGCTTCCATTTCTTCCTGTCCTCTGCATCATGCTCTTTCACACCAACTGCCTGCATGTCCTCTCTCACCACATCCATAAACCTTATCTTAGGCCTTCCTCTTTTCCTCCTACCTGGCAGCTCCATCCTTAGCATCCTTTTCCCAATATACCCAGCATTCCTCCTCAGCACATGTCCAAACCAACGCAATCTCGACTCTCTTGCTTTGTCTCCAAACTGTCCAACCTGAGCTGACCCTCTAATATACTGATTCCTAATCCTGTCCATCCTAGTCACACCCAGTGCAAATCTTAACATCTTTAACTCTGCCACATCCAGCTCTGACTCCTGCCTTTTTGTCAGTGCTACCGTCTCCAACCCATATAACATAACTGGTCTCACTACCCTCTTGTAGACCTTCCCTTTCACTCTTATTGGTACCCGTCTATCACAAATCACTCCTGACACTCTTCTCCACCCATTCCACCCTGCCTGTACTCTCTTCTTTACCTCTCTTCCACACTCACCATTTCTCTGAACTGTTGATCCCAAGTACTTAAACTCATCCACCTTTACCAACTCTACTCCCTGCATCCTCACCATTCCTCTACCCTCTCTCTCATTTACACACATATATTCTGTTTTAGCCCTGCTGACCTTCATTCCTCTCCTCTCTAAAGCATATCTCCACCTCTCCAGGGTCTCCTCAACCTGGTCCCTACTCTCACTACATATCACAATGTCATCTGCAAACATCATAGTCCACAGGGCCTCCTGTCTAATCTCATCTGTCAATCTGTCCATCACCACTGCAAATAAGAAAGGGCTCAGAGCTGATCCTTGATGTAATCCCACCTCCACCTTAAACGTATCTGTCACTCCCACCGCAGTCCTCACCAATGTCACACTACCCTTGTACATATCCTGTACCACTCTTACATACTTCTCTGCCACTCCCGACTTCCTCATACGATACCACAACTCCTCTCTAGGCACCCTGTCATATGCTTTCTCTAAGTCCACAAAGACACAATGCAACTCCTTCTGACCTTCTCTGTATTTCTCCAACAACACTCTCAGAGCAAATATTACATCTGTAGTGCTCTTTCCTGGCATGAAACCATACTGCTGATCACTAATCATCACCTCCATTCTTAACCTAGCTTCCACTACTCTTTCCCATAACTTCAAGCTGTGACTGATCAGTTTTATCCCTCTGTAGTTACTGTAGCTCTGCACATCACCCTTATTCTTAAAGATAGGTACCAAAACACTTTTTCTCCACTCCTCAGGCATCCTCTGACTTTCCAAAATTTCATTAAACAATCTGGTTAAAAATTCCACTGCCATTTCTCCTAAGCACCTCCATGCTTCCACTGGTATGTCATCTGGGCCAACAGCCTTTCCATTCTTCATCTTCTTCATAGCTGTCCTTACTTCCTCCTTGCTAATCTGCTTCACGTCCTGATTCACTATCCCCACATCATCAAACCTCCTCTCTGTCTCATTCTCTTCATTCATCAACCTTCAAAGTACTCTTTCCATCTACTCAACACACTCTCCTCACTTGTGAGTATGTTTCCCTCACTGTCCTTTATCACCCTTACCTGTTGCACATCTTTCCCAGCTCTGTCCTTCTGTCTAGCCAATTGGTACAGGTCCTTTTCTCCCTCTTTAGTGTCCAGTCTCTCATACAGCTCTCTATATGCCTTATCCTTAGCCTTCGCCACCTCTCTCTTTGCCATGCGCCTCATCTCCTTATACTCATGTCTACTTTCTTCATCTCTTTGGCAATCCCACTTCTTCTTCGCCAGCCTCTTCCTCTGTATACTCTCCTGTACTTCCTCATTCCACCACCAGGTCTCCTTGTCCTCCTTCCTCTGTCCAGATGTCACAGCAAGCACCTTCCTAGCAGTCTCCCTTACTAGCTCTGCTGTAGTTACCCAGCTGTTCGGTAACTCTTCATTGCCTCCCAGTGTCTGTCTTAACTCTTCCCTGAACTCCACCTCACAATCACCCTTTTTTAACTTCCACCATTTAATCCTTGGCACTACTTTCACACTCCTCCTCCGCTTCTTGATCACCAACATCATCCTGCAGACCACCATTCTATGCTACTTAACTACACTTTCCCCAGTCACCACTTTACAGCCTCCAATCTCCTTCAGACTGGCACGGCTACATAGGATATAATCCACCTGTGTGCATCTTCCTCCACTCTTGTACGTCACCGTATGCTCCTCCATCTTCTTAAAATACTTATTCACCAGAGCCATGCCCATCCTTTTCGCAAAATCCACAATCATCTGACCTTCTGCATTCCTCTCCTTAACACCATACCTACCCATCACTTCCTCATCCCCTCTGTTCACTTAACCAACATGCCCATTGAAGTCCACTCCAATCACTAGTCTCTCACCCTTGGGTACACTCACCACCACTTTATCCAACTCACTCCAAAATTTTTCTTTCTCATCCATTGCACACCCAAGTTGTAGAGCATATGCACTAACAACATTCATCATTACACCATCAATTTCAAGCTTCATAAACATCACTCTATCAGACACTCTCATCACCTCCAAAACACTCTTGGCATACCGTTCAATTAGGATAACCCCTACCCCATTTCTTCTGCCATCCACACCATGATAGAACAATTTGAACCCACCTCCTATACACTTGGCCTTACTTCCCTTCCATCTGGTCTCTTGTACGCACAATATATCAACCTTCCTTCTCTCAATCATTTCAGCTAGCTCTCTCCCTATACCAGTCATACTGCCAACATTCAAAGTTCCTACCCTCAGTACTACACTCCTAACCTTCCTTCTCTCTTCCTGCCTTCGGGCATGCCTTCCCCCTCCTCTTCTTCGGCCAACAGTAGCCCAATTTCCGCCAACACCCTGTTGGCTAACAGTACTGGTAGCGGTCGTTGTTAACCCGGGCCTTGACCGATCCGATGGATGATTCAGTTTTAATACCCTTTAAGTATTTATTTCATAAGTATGTGCTGCAGGTACTAAATGAGTCTATTTTATTTATTTATCCTTTGTTGACAAGGCTAGTGGACTTTTTTCAGGGGAAACCTGAGGTTATATTTATATTACACTGTTAGGCTCTTTTCTCATTGTATGGGCAAGAAAGTCCTGAAGAAGTCTTCACTCATACTGCTGATTTCCCTGATAGGGATTAGCCAAATAGAATTTATAGTGAAGGAGTAGGGGGAACCAGGACTGGTCAGTTTTTTCCTAGCCAGGAAGAAAAATATAACTTGAGACCCACTGCAGCAGTGAAGAATTCAAACATTTACTTTTGTGGATAAGTGCAACTTATACAACTGTACTTTCTTGATGCAGGATATAGGAATTTCTTAAAACGTTCATTATTTGTTGCATTATATGGAATCCCTCTGCCCTTGAGTATCCAGAGCCATCTTGTCTACCTTCCTCTAATGCTGTAGACTCTGAGAGCTGAACCTCCCTCCAGTACTTATTGGTGATCCTCCCAGGTTCCTCTTTCAAATAAAGACTGCTTCCTTCTCCCAGTGCTGCCTCAGGTTCTAGTGAGCTGCTACCATGTAACTCTACCCTTGAAGTAATAGCTTCCTAGTGGAGTTTAGTACTTCATTTGCTATGGCTCAGCACTGAGTTCACTGTTACTGACCAGATGTCCCTCTGAAGTAGCCAGCTCACCAACCACATATGAATGTGTGGGTCCCAATTGGGTCTTTCATTTTACTACCATCTTCATGCCTGTCTATGTGCAACAGCATGCAAATAAGGTACTGCATTATTAGTGTAATCCCTTATTTGGAGGTCAACAGGAATATCCTCAAGCACAGTCATCTGCTTGCTCCCTGTCTCAGTCCAGATAAACTCTGGCCAAAGGTACCCAAAATAATTTCTTTCCCAGTGCCCTATCCAGAGTGAACTGCTCAGGCAAATATTGCTCCTGCCCCACCACTGCAGGCTTGACTATGATTATGTCTGACTCTGTGTTCCTCTTGGCAATGGCCTGTTTCCCTCTAACAGTATAGGATGCAGATATTTGTTATACTTAGGTTATGCAATTTTTTCCAGACAACCCACCACTGTTGTAGTGCACACCCCACTTGCTGCTTCCTGAGATCTTTGTTCCCCATTCTGCCTCAGTGGACACTGAGACTGCGCATGCTACTTTTGTTTACATCTAAAGCAGTTAACCCCAAAACTTGGGCAAGTACCACAAACCATAGTTTCTCCCATTTTCCTGTGTAACCTGCTGTATTGACTTAGGCTACCCTATAGGTTCCCCTATACTCATGTGCAGTGTCAAGTACCCCTTCTTCTGCAGTGGCAAGAAATGCTTATTCCTTCCAATTTCCTTTGCAGTGTTACTGTCCTAGTCTGTCAATCAACTTCTCTCATCCTCAGGCAGAGTATTGAGGGCTTGTTCCTTGACTTTGTTCTCTGGCTTGTTGACATCAGGCTATACATCTCACTTAGGGTATGAGGTCTCAAGTTCAAATCCCAGACAAGCCTAGGGTTTTAAAGGAAACTAGTGTGGCAGATTAAGGGGCTGGACTGGCTGTTTCTGTACTCAAAAGTTTGATTCCTTTATTCTCCATTTGGATACTGCGTAAATCAGTCACGTAACTTGACAGTTCCCTGGTGTAATTGGGAAACAGGGCTTAGCTCCATAATAGTAACATGGGCCACATACTTAGTATATTGCTATGAACCTATACTATTTGTTACAGAGGCTTGTTGGTGTAGAAGTATGATTCATGCTTAGGGATCAAGTGGTCCCATGTTCAAATCCCAGACTAGCCAAATAATTGGGGAGGGCTTGATATGATGGTTACAGTCATTACCACAGAGATATAAGGTACAGGGTTTGATTCTGACCTCTCATTATTGGCTAAGTTTGTAATAGTCTACAGACTGATAGCCTAGTATTTACCTGTGAAAAGGTCTGCCTGTATTTCAAATGTGACCTTACATACTCTCACCCATCTATGAAAATAAGTACTGATTTGTATGTTTCTACTTTTTCTTCTGATGTTTATTATCTACAATTCAGGAGTTAACTTAAAACATGCAAATGAACAAACTTTAATGTTATTATAATTTAAACAATCACCATTAAGTTTAGCAAATGCATGTATTGCTTTTAACCATGAGCAGAGGAGTAGTACCCTAGGCCAACTTGGTATTGATTACTTTTCCTTTCAAATGCCATCTTTATACTGAACAGTTTACTCTTGTCTGCCTCCTGCACATCCACACTCCTGCTAGGCTGTCTCCAGATGGTTTTCCAGTTACACACAAAACTGCCACAGTCTCCTCTCTGAGCATATTGTTATACTTGATTTCTTTTTTTTGTACTCCTTTCTCAGCTGTGCTACTTACAATTTAATGGAGTTGCAGTAAGAGCTAATATCTGACTGTTTCTAAGCTAAACTGACTAAAACTAAAATAACTGCTGTGCAGAACTAAACTTCTATATATTTACCTTACTGCTGAGAGGGTAAAAAACATCTTCCGAATCAGAGATGCTTTTGGCTGCATAAGTTCAGTTTCAGTATCTTCAACAACAGCCACCAGTCTGACACAGATTTCACCACTGCCAATAAAAATGCAATGGATAATGGGCACTGAGGCACACTTGAATCCTACCATTGACAATCTACTGCCCACCCAAGGAATTGTCTCTTCACTTACACAACTGGTATCCAACAGATTAGAGTAAAAAAAGAACAACAAAAAAAACAGGATTCAATAACCTGTCCATAAAATGCAATCTAATGCAGTGTAAAAGAATAAGTATTGCTGTCCTGGTTATGGGCTTCCAACATTCTTACCTAGAATAGACGTACTCACAGATCACTTACAGATCTGAGTCTTTCCCCTAGCACCCTGCCCCCTTTCTCACCATTGTTTCTGTGATCCACTGTGTATTCACATACCTCATATCCACAGATACTGCTTTTTAAAAAAAATATTTTCACACACACATTCAATTCCCATGGAAGGCTGGCAGAATTCTCAGGTTCACCTCAGATTTCTTCCTGGCATAGTAGTATTATTATCATTCTAGATGTTGATAGAAATCAGCATGCTAGTGACCTGAACATTCTTAATTAAGCAAAATGTAAATTATAAAAAAATATGTCTCTCTAGTAGTATGCTGAAATAACCTGGCCACATCAGTAAATGGTTAGGACAGATTTATCAAGCTACAGTTCCAAATAACAACATTCTTTTCTCAGATAGTAATAATAATAATAATAATAATAATAATAATAATAATAATAATCATAATAATATATAAAGAACAGATACAAGATGTTAAAAGTGATGATGAAGATTAAATATGAAGAGGTCGAGACAAATCACAGAGAATATAAAAATAGCAGTCAGTTATACAGCCAGAATATTTAATGAAAATATGATCTGCAGCTAAATAAATATCCGAGCTATCTCTTACTGAACAAATACTGGCACTAGCACTTTGAAGTTAGAAAAATTCATGTGAGGCAGAATACAAAGACAAACTTCAGAGATACTCATAAATATCCCAAGCAAGGACTAAGACTTACTTTATACTGGTTTCATTTTCAGACATACACTTTTGTTCATTACTATAGAAACCAGGGATCATCAGATTATATAATTTCCTTTCCACGGAAAAGCAAATGTGATTACATTACATTAGATTAAATTAGTCATTTTTCACACAATAGTAGAAAGACAAACAGTTAACAGGATCATCAGATAATTGCATTTTATGGCCTTTTTTCTTCCTGATTCCAACCCATTTTCTGAGGTAATTTCATGCATACAATTTGGTCCTTCCTGAGACAGGAAAGGCAAGAAATCACATTTTACATTCCAACTGCAAGTTATATAAATTTTATTTAATTTCATTTTATTTTACATTCAAAGAGAAACAATCACAAAGTAGTTTTATGCCTCAGTGAGCACACATTTTTCAGTGTTCACTGAGTTGAAATATGGCTTTACAAAGGTGCCAGCCTTCTGAAATCAGAAACAAAAAATCATATTATAAATAATCTTTCTCTATCTTGCCATCACACTTACTGCTTTACAAAAATGTGTATGAAACTGACCCTTAAGAGTCTGAAGGATTTTGTGGGATAGAAGAAGAACTACAATGACATGAAACCAGAGTTAAACAGTCTATACGTGTAAGTACAATTTGTCAAATGTTCATAACAAACACAAAATAATAGCTGTATGCATGTTCTGCTTTAAATTTGGAAAATGAGTCACATAGCTAGATTTTCTGCTAAAGACAAAACACTGCTACACAAGTGAAAAATATTACCTCTAAAAAGCATGCCACTAGTGGTATTCTGTCTGTGAAATGTGAAAAAATATATCTGCTGGAATGGCAGAAACTGTATTGATTTACTGTTGTACTACAAAAGTAAGCATGCATAATGTCTTAATTGATAGTGTAGAATTGCAAGGAGTTAGGCAGCATGGTAACACTTATAAAAAAGCAGTATGTATGGAAGAAGGAGATTATTACTAACAAAGCAGTAAAAGTGCTATGCATTCATGGTGCTAAATGGTATCCAGTTTCTCAGACAGAAATACTTAAAATGTATGGGAAGGTAGTTTATACTGTTGCTGTCACTCTCAATTTAACAAGGCATGATAACAAGGAAATAATCCATCAATTTAAAAAATTGTGGAGGCAGTGGGAAGAAGGTAGTTTTTTGATAGACAACTGCATCTGTGTAGTGAGAGGAACCAACAAAGTAAAGATCCTGCAGATATACTGCTGCCTCATTTAGAAAAAAAGAAGCAACCACCAGACACTTGTATTGAAGGGTATGAACCCATCAGTGGTTTAGATAAACTGTTTTTTTGACTGGCAACTCAGTGAGAGGAAGAGCATACTGTATCATAGGATCATAGGAAGTTACTAGACTATTGGCCCTGAGGCCCTTATAAGCCTAGCCAATAGTTTAGCCCATGCATAGACAAATCAGCACCCAATACCACTGTCCAGCAGGGACAATTGTGGAATCCCAGGGATGCATTTTCTGTTTCCCATCCAGTTATCCAGGTTGTGCTTAAAAAGGGGTAAAGAGGTACTCTACTTGACATGAAGAGGGAGTCTATTCCATAGATGGAGGAGTCTCTGTGATACAAATGTGTCCCACCAACAAGTCCTATTGATGTCATAGACCAGGTTGAGGCCACATATGTGGGTTACTTGAGTGGAGTTTGACTTGCGGATATGCAGCAGTTCCATCAAGGCGGTGTCCAAGATCACCTTGTAAGCCAGACAGAGGCCACCTCTGAGGAGTCTGTATGCAACAGAATAGAGGGATATGGTTTTTCGCCCATCTGTGTATGGTAGATTTCTGAGGCCCTGGATTCTCCTGGTGAGGAACCTCTGTGGTCTCTCCAGCTAATGCATGTGCTTTGTGAGGTACAAGCCGAATGGGACGTTGTACTCAATAATGGGCCTTATAAGGGAAGATTACAGGGATGTTATGACCTCCTTGTCCCTGGATGAGATACCTTTACTTAAGAGGTGGGCCATGTAGAAAGTTTTCTCTACAATGGAAGCAACATGGTGGTTAAACGTCAGGTTGCTATTTATATGGGTGCTCAAATCCCTCACAACTGACTGCGTGCTTAGGGCATTGTTATTAATGTGATAATTTGTGGGGACATCACTCTCCCCAAAGTAGACGATGATGCATTTTTTTGTATTCAGCTTGAGGCCATGTTTATGGCACCAGTCATTTGTTTGGGTGAAGCCCTTTTGGAGGATGTCCATGTTACTAGGGGAACTGATGACAGCTCCCAGCTTGCAGTCTTCTGCAAACTTGGTCAGCCATAGCCCACTGGTTTTGGCCTGCATGTCAGACAAGTATATCCCAAACAACAGATGCCCCAAGACTAATCCCTGGGGTACTCTCCTCATTGCAAGTCTACTGATTGAGGTGGCTTCCCCTATTTTGACTAGGTAGCTTCTATCAGTGATCCAGCTTTCTACCCATCTGGTAACATACGAATTAATGCCTAGTTGAGAGACTTTATCTGTTATACCTGAGTGGAGAATAGTATCGTAGGCTTTGGCCAGGTCAATGTAGGCAGTGTGCACTGTCTTCCCCATCCATGGCTTGGTGACTGTCTCAAGGAAGTTGATCAAATTTAACAGGCATGACCTCTCCTTGCCAAAACCAAACTGTGTGGGATTGAGTGTTTTGGAGTTGCCAATGTCCTTGTTAATGTGGTCCATGATAATCTGTTCCATGGCCTTGCAGGTCAGGCTAGTTAGGCTGATGGGTCTATAATTTCCTGGCTCGGTGGACATTCAACCTTTGTGCAAAGGGATGACAGTGGCTGTCCTCCATTTGGCTTGGATGAAGCCAGTGCTCAGGCTTTGGTTGAATAGGGTGCCTAATGGTGCTGCAAGTTCCTGCCTGAGTTAATTTAGGTTGTGGCTTGGGATGTTATCGGATCCCATGAAGGCTGTATACTTTGCCTTTGAGAGGGCAGTGATGACTTGCTCCCCAGAGATATGGGGAGGGGGGCAGGTGCTGGGGATGATGGGGGGACAGAGGGGTGAAATTTTTGCTAAACCTCTCTGCCAGCAGGTTGACTATATCTACGATGCTTGCACATGTGGTGTCCTTGACCACCAGTTTTGAGCAGATCTGAGTGCTTTCTTTGAGATTATGGACATATGTGAAGAAGGCCTTATGATTGCCTTTAGTAGATGTGGCCAGTTTGGACTCAAAGTTTGCTTTGGAGGATTTCACTAGTGCTCTTATTTGCTTGTTCAGGCTAAGTAGAGATTGCTTCCAATTAGGCACCTGTTCCTTCTAGGTCCTGGACAGCAATTTTTCCTTTTACTATAGAGTTTATTTATTGCAGATGTCCACCAGACTGGTTTACTCTACCTTGAGGAGGAGGATTTTGTCCTGTCAGTTTTTCCTGATTCCATGCAGCTGTATAAATGCTTATATAGTACTTTAGTGTAGGTTTGAACATTTGTGCCAGTTCCTATGGAGGGGGGGGGGGGGCTGTGAAGCTGTTTATACCTTTCCTCAGGAGGTTTTAATCAGCTTTGGAGAAGTTTTTATGTTTGACCATAGCTGGGGGGGGGGGGGGTTTGGGGGAGATGGTGACTTTGAAAGTGACTGTTTTGTGGTTGAATCTTACCAAGGGAGGATGACACTGTAGGGATGCTGCAGTGGTTATACATGTTGGTTAATACCAAACCCAATATATTATCACCGCTTGTGGGGGTTGCAACCAGCTGGTCTAAGGCATTTGCTTTGACAATATCATGGAATCTATGGGCATTTTGTTTTGTCATAAGATGTTCTTCCAATCTATGGTTGGATAGTTAAAGTTGCCCAGGATCAGGGTAAATGGTTGAATCTTAATTGATTAAAAGAGGTCCAGATAGGTGCAGTGAGCATCTTGACTCAAAATTGGGGGCTGTAGCTAGCTATGATTTGCATAGGAGTCTTGCCAATAGTTACCAGCATCTGAAGTGTCTCCTGTACATCATACTGTTTGACCAGCCTAGAGCTGTGTATATCTTTAATATATATTGAAACTCCACATCCTTTTTGCTTTGCTGCCCATGATTTGGGGTCTGAATGTATGATAGGCTGAGTAACCTGGTATTGCTGGGGTGCTCTCCACAGCTTTGAACCAGATTTCTGTGACTGTATAAATGTCAGCATTTTCCAGGTTTAAGAATGCTTGTAATGAGTGCAGTCCCATGTTTAGACTCTTAGCATTTAGCAGCATGACCTTTAATTTGCGTTTTGATGAATTTTCATGTTGGTAGTTTTGACCTCATGGCATTGCCTAAAGAAGGCACTATGGGGGAGGTAAGAGCCTTTGCCAGAAACCTCAACCAAAGGGAGGTAGATGCAGGCCATCTCTGGCAAACCAACATGGTCTGTCAATCATGTCTTCCCAGGTTGGCAGGTACTGGATCCCCTTGGAATGACACCAGAAACTAAGCCAGTTGCTAAAGTCAGTCATTTTCTGTTTGTAGTGAGGCATCATTGTGGGTGACGGTAGAATGCTATTTAAGGCTAGGGACATACCTGCCTGGGACACATATTCAGCAAGCTTGATCATGTCACGCTTCATATACTTCAGGGAGGTACGTCTCAAGTCATTCATGCCAACATGGACTATGACAGAGTCATAACAATACATGTTGTTGAGAGACGAGTGCGTGTGTGATACGGTGGATTCTGGCACCTGACAAACAACTAACCGTGACTTTCTCCTTAACCAGCCTGGTGAGGGCACATATGTGTGTCTCACAATGGAGTCTTCTATGACTAGTATGTTGGGTTTATGGTTAGGGCTTAGTGGCTGTGAGACACTGGTGTGTGGTATGGTTGGCTGTGGAGTTCGCTTGTGTTTTTGCCTCTGAGGTCTCTTTTGTTTGGGTATGTTTTTGTTGAGGACCTCCCCATATGTGGGCATGTGTTGTGTAGGTGTGGGTGGTGTTTGAGTTATGGTGTTTGTGTTGGCAGCCTTCTCAATTCCAGATATACTGGCTTGTGAGTGAGAGAACATAGATTCTAGGTTCTTAATGTAATTGCATCTCTCGCAAATTGTGTTCCTAGGTGGTAGCAATAGAGGGTTATACATGTACATGAGGTAGTTGTTACACTGTCTCAGGATGTTCATATCAACCAGACTGGCAGGGGAAACCATAGGAAATTGTCCATCCATATTTGTCAGAATCTGAGGGAGAGAGGCCAGGGGGAGTAAAGGGTGGAAGGTCTAAGATGACTATTACTAGTCACACACATACTACTAATGGAACATTTGTAGCTGGAATTCCTTACAATGGGTTAAAAACAGTGCAGTTGCAGTGCGCAATGTGCAAATAAGCTCAAACAAGCTCAAAAGTGGGGTTTAAATACCACAAAAAATAGAAGATTCTAGTGACACAGAAATCTAGCCAATCCTGCTAGCCCCTGCTCTCTTTACCAATCAGCTTGTGCAAGACAAGGTCCAGGCAGCCCTGCTGCTCACACTAGCAGAGAAGATAGGGCCCTTCTAACACAAGATGGCTGCCAGAAACACAAAAGGCAAAAACAAACAGCTTTAGATGCAGCAAACCTGTATCCAGACTATGCTACTCAGTTTAAGTGTTAAGACCACAGTAAAACTCACAGAAAAGCACAGATTAACCATTTACAGATGAAAACAGAACTCACAGTATGAACAAATACAGTTAAACAGTAATGCAGTAAAATGCAGTAAAATAGTAATGAATTGGAGTAAATTGCAAAGAAATACAGTTAAACAGTAATGAAATGCAGTTGATCAGTAAATTGCTTTAAAACAGTGCAAAGGTAATAAATTAGCTATAGGATAAAAATGATAAGCAAGTGCAAATGCAATAAAATAAGTGAAAATAAATGAAAAAGCACTTAGATTATTCTTGGAGCCTCAGGAATTTTGTAAAATTTCCTAGAAATGATGCATCTCAACAGAGCTTGGTTCAAACAAGCAGGATTCTTACCAATGACTCCACTCTGTGCACCCAATTAGCTCATTGTTCCCCATGGTTATCTGAGAGCCCAATGGCTTGTTCATTCCTGCCTAGAGAGCCCCATTAACCAGACCAGCTGTAAGTCATGGAAAGTGGCTTAACTGTATCCCAATTGTGCTCAGACAGTCCATAGCTACCTGCTCAGGGAGAGGAGGCGTGCATGTTCCTACACAAACTTCAGTTTTAAAATGTAAAATTATAGCTGCTACAACAATCCGGATAGTGTTCTCTGTTATAGACCACAAGTCTCTTAATGTATGAATATTCCTACCAGTTTAATGACCGTCAAATAAATAATCACAGTCGAATTAGGTGCCTTTCGTCTTTGTGATTTGAAAGACGAAATGTGCCTAATTCGACTGTGATTATTTATTTGACGGTCATTAAACTGGTTGGAATATTCATACATTAAGAGACTTGTGGTCTGTAATGGAGAACATTATCCGAATTGTTGTAGCAGCTATCATTTTACATTTTACAAACTTCAGTTTCCCCAGCTAAACAGGGAAACCTTGCCCAACAGCACCATGGCTTTTACAGATGGCAGTATGCCTAGCCACTGCTAGGTGTTGCCAGTACCACTGGCCTATCAGCCTCCTTCCCCAAGGATAAGTGAGCTGCCATCAGACGTTTAAACTCATCCATCCCAACTCTGTTCCCTAGGCAGCCATGTCACTAATCAATCATGAGTCATTTTAGTCATAGTTAGAGCTTCATCCATCTCTGCCATGCAGCAAGAAAGCTTCTCATGCGTTTTAAATGCTGATTCTACCCTAAAAGTCCTGCTCTTTTGTAATTCTTATATATCACCCAAGACCAGTTGACATAATGGTTAAGGTCTTTGCCTCCCATGCTCAAGTTACAAGGTTCGATCCTGACCCTGTTTGGGTTTTGCATGTTCTCCCTGTATCTCTGTAGGGTTCCTCTCACCTTCAAAAAGCATGCTGAGTGTTTCCATCTCAAACTCACTAATTAATGAAGCTGCATACTTTACATGGTGCCCTACAGGGAGAAGTGCTGTACAGACCAAACACTTTGGGCATCTACTGTGGTGCACAGTATCCTCAAGAGAGGAGAACATGGATCACAGACTGAGCACCATGACAGGGCTAGCCACTCAACAGTGTAAAATATGGCTCTAGATGATTTGGTCATGGTGACTAATGTTGCTAAAAATGGGCAGGAGTACTTATCGGTGTTAATTGATAAGTGCGTTGAGGACTTGGCCTATGGCAGGGACCCATGAACCATGTGAACCATGGGAGGGGTGTATGTGTTCCTATTAGCCAGTGTGTGCCTGCCATAAAGCCCAGCAGCCCTGGGTCAATAAGCTACTAGGTGGCTGGTACCTACTTGCCCAGCCTGGGTTACCTGGGTTAAGCTGAAACTTGCTGAGTTCATATTTAGATCTGGACGATCTGGTAAGAAAATAATTTAGTTTTATGATGTAATGTTCTTTTTTTCTTTAATCGGGATCAGGACTAAAAAAACTTTGCTGCATCATGATAACTGAATTTAAACAAAGAGCAGACACTTGAAGGATGTGCAAGACTCAGAAATATGCTTTCTTCAAGTCAGGCAGGCTGAGCAGCACAGTCAGGCATGGTATATATTAATGACCATATAATTACATTATAATGGGCAACATTATTAAAATGAGTGTCTTGTAATATGCAAATGAAGCAAAACCAGATGGTGGAGTGTTTTAGAAACATATAGTGTGCAATAAAGCAGTATCCTGTGCATATATGAACTTGGATGAATGTTATTGTTCAAATATAATCACAAAAGAATGTTATGAGTTAACACAGTATTAATAAGCGTGCATCTGCAAGAGTTCTTATTGCTGCTGCTTTGCCTGACTGTGAGCAATGTCACCTGTGGTGGCACCAGATCAGCTAACCAAGCTTTAAGTTTCATAGACTCCATGACTGACATTGTGGACTGGTACTACGTAGAAGGAGATGCTATCCAAGAAACTGAGGCCATGTGTTGACCTTGTCTGCAGCTCATGACAGTCATACAGTGCCTATTCCAGTGAACACTAAGGTATGTATGGCTTTACATATATTAGCTACAGGAACCTTTCAGCGAACACCTGGAGATACCTACCACAATATTACTCCAGTTTCTTAATCCCATGTACAAAAGAGTAGACAGCCAATATCATGCAAGATTTCTGTAATATAGCCCATTCCCCTGAAATACTTGAATGCCATAGACTGTACCCATATTGAAATAAAGGCCCCACCTGGTGAACTGCGAAGAAGATATATGAACTGCAAAAGGTATCACTCCATCAACTGCTAAATGGTCTGTAATGCACACTGTGTAAACTAGAATGTGTGTGCAGGCCACCCAGGCAGTTATCATAACTCCCACCTGTTCGTAGGGTTCATAGGTGTGTACTAGGCTAATGGCCCTGGAGCTTATATAAGCCTAGCCCAAGAAGATTCCCTGGCATCATGCTGCCCAAAGTTAGTTCCCAGTGCCCCTGTCAAGCAAGGCCACTGAAGTGATCCCTGGGGTGAACTTCTTATTGCCCATCCACTCATCAAGATTTCTCTTAAAGAGGGCCAGTGAAGTGCTCTGCTTGACCTGAATGGGAAGTTTGTTCCAGAGTATGGGAAGTCTCTAGGTTAGGAACCTGCCCCTTCCATGTTTTGTTTATTGTGGTAATGAGGTTTAGGTCCCTGGAGAGTGTGGCATGGAGGGATTGGGATTTCTTTAGGTGTAGCATATCTAGCAGCTCTGGGTCAGACATGGCTTTGTAGGTCTAGGTCAAGCAGAGATCACCTCTAAGTAGGCGATAAGAGACAGAGTATAGCTGGAGTTTTTTTAGTCTGTCTATAGAGCATGTGTCTAAGGCCTAAGATCCTCTTAGTGAGGTATTTATGTGGCCTTTCCAGTTGTTGTCAGTGTCTAGTGAGGTACATACCAAATGGGACATTGTATTATATAATAGGTTTAATGAGGGATGAGTAGAGAGGGATTATGACCTCTTTCTTCCTGGATGAGAAACCTTTTGTAATGAGATGTGCCACATAGAAGGACTTTCTGACTACAGTGGCAATGTGGTTATGCAGCTAAAGGCACCCTTTCACTACCTGGATTCATCCAGTGGTGCCCTGCACTATGACCCTGACACATGTGCAAAAATAGCATCAGTGTGTGCAGTGTTACAAAATATCATGCTTAGGAGGCAGTTACCACAGGGTGGCCACTTACAGAAGCAGCAGTCCCCGGTACATCAGGCAGTGGAGGATGTCAGAGGAGGAGCTAGCAGCAGTGAATGATCATATTAGACTGAGGTGGGCACATTATGTCATGGCACTGTCAAAGGGGCAGCAACTTGCACATACCTTTAGAACACAGTATATACGCATAAAAAAGATAAACTACATTAAAATGTATGCAAGCAAAAACAATACCAGGCTATGCTTACCCAGGCATAGGTTGGCCTTGCTGTTCATCAGACATAGGCAACCCAAGTAGTAGTGTACAATTGGCAGGGCGCAGTTATCATTAGCATATGTAAGGAAGAAAGCACAGAAGTGGATGTCTTTCACAGGTAAATGTGAGAATGTGAGGATTATTAAATTAAAATTTGCAGTTGTGTCAATTGCCTTTCTGTGTGTATCCAAATAAATGCCACACACTCTGCGGGTCTAATAGCGAACAAATAAGTAAATAGGCAAAATAAACGCTATAGTACCCACCACGTTGAAGAAAAGCATTCAGGAAACAAGGCTGTAATCCATAAGGTAGTTTATTCACGATACAGACAAAATGATAAGCGCTTTCGCGTACTGCTACCGTACGCTTCTTCAGATCAATTTTAAAACCAGAACCATGCCCTTTATATACTAATACAGGGGTATCAATTATTCAATTATTAAATTAATTAACTGAAGAATTCTTACAATCAGGCAAACTAATGCCTCTAAAGTCAACACCCCTCCCTCTACCTACTACATGTATATTACAAAATAAAACTAAGTACAATAGCAGAGTCAAAAACTCTTATCAAACATTTAGAACTAAAGACTTTTATCTTAATTCTTAATATAGAATACTGTCTTTAAAGTGAAACAAGAAATTAAAACAAAGGTTGTGAATATGAATATATACAAATATAAGCACAACTCTATTAGTATTCATACATAAACAATTAATAAGACCTTGATAAGGGATAAAAACTAAGTGACTAAAGTGTTAAATACTTATGCAGCATAAAAACATATATATATATGTAGAGCAGTATATAAATAATATAAAAATAATATATAAATTAATACAAGTATCTAACTACACTAAAGTGCACTAAAATAAGAAGTGAAAATGTGCGTGGAAGCTTGGTGTGCATATGCTAAAGCTAAAACACGCTAAAAATCTATAGCTAACTTACTGTAAAAAGCATGAAAAGCATGAAACACACTGGGCAACCAACTTATTGTGGGGCAGAACTTCAGTTCATGTGCTGAATAAC
The DNA here is from genome assembly GCF_019279795.1 of Protopterus annectens. Lineage (NCBI taxonomy): Eukaryota > Metazoa > Chordata > Ceratodontiformes > Protopteridae > Protopterus > Protopterus annectens. The sequence goes on from NC_056732.1 coordinate 117,567,372, forward strand.
AACTTGACTTGACTACACATACTTGTAAAAACAAAATGTTAAAACATCAAAAAAGCTGGGAATGAGAAATGCTAAAATACTCATGAATGAATAGATAAATGAATAAACAGACTGACAGAGTAGTACTTATATACAAATCTATCCACTACTCTGCTCTTATTATGCATATATAAATTCCTGACCAATAAAGATCCAGGTATAATTCATAGCAGATTATTATGGGTCCTACAAAAAAGTGTGTGAAAACATGTGCAGACATATGTATTAAGACTCTTGTTATAAAATATAGAGGTATTCACTACTTTCAATAACTACTAAAGCAACTAAAAATACTTATTAATAGCACTGTCAACCCCTATTTTTCAATATAGGTTTGAGGGAAACATAGGCATTCAAGCCTGGGGGAACATGTGCTCTAAGTTTAAAAATCCATTCAAGTTCCACCATCTCTAGGTTGTTTACATGATTCCCCCCCCCTCTAACACTTTTCTTAACTATCTGTAGGACCCTAAAACAAAATGTATGGTCTGGGAAGGCTATGATATGCTTAGCTAAAGCATTCTGCTCCTTTTTCTGGCGTATGTCATAAATGTGATTATAAAGCCTCTTCTTAAAGGATCTTTTAGTTAGCCCCACATAGAAGGCTGTACAGTGCTCACAAGTTGCAAGATAAATCAAATTCTGCGTTTCACAATTAGCATAAAATCTAGGATTAAATGTCAAACTTAATGTAGGATGGTTAAAAACTTGTTCTTTACTTATATACCTGCATGTGTTGCAGTTCATGCAGGGATAAGTCCCTCTCTTACTGGTCTTAATAGTTACGGGTACTTCACATGATCTGAAGTTATCACACAATAATCTCTTTAAATTCTTGTGGTTGCGATAGGCTATACTAGGT